>NC_062542.1:6672351-6829851 GCF_022655615.1 Tachysurus fulvidraco
AATTAAATAAATTCGACGTGGGTGGTGTGTAAGGACGCAAAGACAGGATGGCTTCTTGTATAGGGAAGTTAGTGTACCTCAGGTTTCTCAGTGCTGAAGAGGTAGCTAGCCATTAACTGCAGAGCTTCAGGATTGTTCTGGTCATAGTGCAGAGCTTTCTCTATAGCCTCCTTACATCGCTCGGCTGCTCCCTCCTCCATACTGGCAAAAATAAATAAGTAAATAAATAAATAAACAAACAAACATTAATACACTTACACAACACTGTTTTCAGGTACCTTGAGAACATCTAGGATTCTTTTCTGTTGTATAAAGATTCACACCGTCACCTGAACACTTAACTCATCTACACTATGCTGCAGCCTTTAACAAACAGTATTATTGCCATGTTTTAAATGGCTTTTAGTTATTTAACAATCAAATAAAATTAATGTGTTAGACAGTCTTATCCAGTAGTAAATTAAAAAAAAAAAAAAGTAATAATTCTGGTGAATTCGAGCTCTCAAACTAATCTTAAAGTTTATGATGATTGTGCAGTGAAATATAGCTGTACAAAAGGCTGCGAGGTACCTTTTCGATGACATTTTAGATGAATTGTACATAATTGTACGTCATGTTTAATAGGTTTTCACAGGCCAAATACAGGCCAAAGTTCTAGTAACAATGATTTTTGTCCTCATGAGCACAAGCTCATTTGCATTTGGCGACGCCCACAAAACTCCATAAAAGGAAAAAGCAACTAAACGAATAAATGACTAAACTGTGAGAAAAAGAATTTCTCAGAGGAAGAAGCGAAGACATTTTGACTCATGTCTATGGCTATTACAATGTACAAGTAATATTATACCTTATCATATTATAATTATACCATCTGAAGCCACTCGAGGTTTACGTTAGTGAGTCTATTTTTATGTAAATTTACACAAACGCTCTTCGGATACGGAGTAGATTGTTTTTTTTCTACGAACTAACCAAATACCAAATGTTTTGTGTAAACACTCCTGTGAACAATTTCTGAATAAATTTGTTTGTAAGCAGCTTGATAAACGAGGCACACTGATTCCTGCGATTCGTTCTGGGTAACTACAGTGTGTTTTTTGGAAAAGATCCGTTACTCATACACAAAGCCTTCAGGCAGGCTCAAGCTCATAATTTCACACTGGTACAGAAAATCTCAACATGTTTTTCTTAACATGTTAAGTGTTTTTGACTTTACACAGCTTTGTAGGGACAGAACTATGCAAAAACTGTTTAAACTGTTATATTCATCTTATTACATTACTATCAATTCTATATAATACTATTACTGTATTGTTATTTAAAGAATGAACCAAATTGTTGTTTTGGCGACTCGTAAAGGATCTCTCTGTTAAGTCGGTTTTGTATTTTCTGGCTAATGATGGCGCCTTTCATGGATCTAACACTTCTTTGTGTCACATATTAAGTTTTCATGAACAGCTACCAAAGGCAAATTCAGATTAAATTCAGTTTGAGCCAGATAAAACTGACGGCTCGGCTCGGATGCTCGTATCTCAAAAATTTGTTCGTATCTCAAGGCATATTTGCTCACAGCTCGTATCTCAAAAAATGTGTATGTCAAAGCACTCGTATCTCGAGGTATTACTGTACAATATAGTCGGACCTGAATATATGTACGGTGGGGAAAATAATTATATGGTCCAGAATCCAGAGAAAACATTAAAGAAAGGTTATAAATTTATTTGTATTTGATAGAGTGAAATAAGTATTTGATCCCCTACAAACCACCAAGAATTCTGACCCCCACAGACCGGTTATGTTCCCATTGAGCACACAAATTAGTGACCCTTTAGGAAAAGTACTCGTAATCTCAACTCGTTTTGTGTATAAAAAGACACCTTTTACACTGTAAAATTTACAGAATCGATCGTTTCAATCAAACCTCTCCACCACCCAGGGAAAGACCAGAGAGCTATCAAAAAATGTCAGGGACAAGACCTGTCAAAATGTCGTAGACCTGCACATGGCTGGAATGGGCTACAAGAACATCAGCAAGAAGCTTGAGAAAGAGAATACTGTTGGCACGATAATTAAAAAAATGGAAGAAATACAAGATAACAGTCAATCGCCGTAGCTCTGGAGCTCCATTCAAGATCTGGAGGTAATGAATCTGAGAAAAGTGAGGGATCAGCCCAGAATTACATAGGAGGAGCTTGTCAGTGTGTATGATCTCAAGGGAGCTTGGACAACAGTCACCAAGAAAACAACTGGTAACACACTTCGCTGTAATGGATTGAGATCCCACAGTGCCCACAAGGTCTCTCTGCTCAATATGGCACATGTACAGGCTGTCTGAAGTTTGCTAATGAACACGTGAATGATTCAGAGAAGGCTTAGGAGAATGTGATGTAGTCCTTGGCATGAACTCGACTCACCGTGTTTGGTGGCAGAGAAATGCTGAATATGACCCCAAGAACACAACCAAGTATGGAGGTCAAAGCATTCTGCTTTGGGGCTGTTTCTTTTCTAAGGGTACAGGAAGACTTCACCGCATCGAGGGGCCGGGGAACGGTGAATGAGGACCTCCTGGCCTCAGCCAGAACACTGAAGATGGGTTGTGGATGGGTCTTCCAGCATGACAATAACCCAGAACATACAGAACAACCCAGAACAAGGCATCAAAGGAGTGGATCAAGAAGAAGAACATTAGGATCCTGAAATGGCATAGCCAGTTACCTCCCATAGAAAATCTGTGGAAGGAGCTGAAACTTCCAGTTGCCTAGAAACCTTCAGGATATGAAAAGTATCTGTAAAGCAGAGGAGTGGTCCAAAATCCCTCATAAGATGTACGCAAACCTGGTGACCAATTACAAGAAACATCTGACCTCTGTGCTTTCCAAACTACTAAGTCACGTTTTACTTGAGGATCCAATATTTATTTCACTCAATCAAATACAAATTAATTTATAACCTTTCTAATGTTGTTTTCTGGATTTTTTTTATTGAAATTCTGTCTCTCCTTTAAAATTAATCCACCATAAAAATGATGGACCGTTCATTTCAGTGTAAGTGGGCAAACTTACAAAAACAACAGGGGATCAAATCATTATTTCACTGTGTGTGTGTGTGTGTGTGTGTGTGTTTATCGGAAAAAAAGGACAATGTATATGAGCATGCGAGAAGAGATGGCAGAGAGGATGTATAGTGGTTTTGAGAAAAGGATTTATGAAAAACAAAAAAAAATTAAAATTACCAAAGGTCAGTGAAGAAGATCTCGGCAACGGAACAGAAGGCCACGGACACGTCCTTTTCGGTAATGGGAGACTCAGATGGTAAAGCAGCAGCTCCCATACTGCTAACCTATTCACACACACACACACACACATACAGAGCAATGTCAACGTATTCCTTAAGAAATGAATTGCATGTGCAAGTACATAAAAACAAACATCTAATAAGCTTTGCAACATACTGCAATATTCAACACATAAAAAATATGATCCTTCCCCCTGAGTGCCGAGCAAGACAGCTACAGCTAAAACACAGTCATTTGTCATGTGCTTAGAATTTAGACATGTAATTAAAATCTAACATCAGAACACGGCAAGTCTCTAGCAATGTCACTGACCCTCGTCTCGAGACGTACGTTCCTGCCGAGCGGTTTGTAATTAAAGGCTTCCAAAAGAAAAAGAACTGATTGGAGATTTGGATCAGTTAGGTGACAGGTCTCGTCTGTTTTAGTTTTAAACAACACTGTGAGACCGATCTTATCCGTTCCATTTGAAAAAGAAAAACCTTGTCAAGCCGTTTGTTTTTTTTCCTCTACACAAATTTTCTTGTTCAGACTCCTCATTTGTTGTCAGGAGAAATGCTGTTATGTAATACAGTATGCATTGGGGATATTTATCCCTAAAGGTTTCTCTAATTTTTCTATTTATTCCAGGTGTAAATATTCTATTATTTTACAGACTTAAGCTGTGGTTTTAATTCCAAGAAACTTTTTTGTTAGAAAGAAAGAAAGAAAGAAAGAAAGAAAGAAAGAAAGAAAGAAAGAAAGAAAGAAAGAAAGAAAGAAAGAAAAACAAATAAACACTAACAACTAAATACTTATTAACAAATAAAATTAAATAATTATTTAACATTCAAATATAATCTATAAACTTTTTACACTGATGGAACGACTTCATCCTAAGCAACTTGGACATTTCCGCAAGCAAATAATCCCCCCCCTGAAGGTTCTGAAGCATTCATGAGATTTAAACTCACAACCTTCAGCTTTCAATCACTTTATATAATCCTAGTCTGGAATAAAACTGGTTTACTCTAATTTTCACTATCAGACCCACCTTTTAGTCACTGTACAAAAGTGCCAATAGATTAGTAACATTTTACTGACACATTAGCTGAGCTATTGCTGTTACTGGATTATTCGAGTCTAATCTATTTTTCTTCTAATGTTGCATCTCCACCAAGTGGCCAAACACTGAACTGCATCTTAATTTACAAAAATACAAAACACACCTGTATACTGCCTCACTATTGTGTAGCAAACTAATACATCAAACTGAATGTCACTACCCTCGAATATGAATGTAGAAAAAATTTCTGCAAAATTGTGTGTGTGTGAGTGAAAGAGTGTGTGTGTTTCAAGGAGGTGGTGGCGGTAATGTGTTTGTGTGTGCATGTACTGTATGTGTGTGTGTGTCTGTGTGTGCATGTGTTTCCAGGAAGGTGGTGGAGGTTGTGTGTGTGTGTGTGTGTGTGTGTGTGTGTGTGTGTGTGTGTGTGTGTTTCCAGGAAAGTGGTGTAAATAGTGTGTGTGTGCATGCGTGTGCGTGTGTGCGCGGGTGTGTGTGTGTGTGTGAGAGAGAGAGAGAGAGAGAGAGAGAGAGAGAGAGAGAGAGACTTCTTCCAAATATGCAAAATAGAAAATCTTCCCAATAAAAGTCCCTATTTCAAGAATTGCCCAAGTTTTAAAAATTGTATTAATTCTAGTCTCTTTGAATTAAAGTAAACGCTGTAAAATCTATGACTGGGAGCATCAGAGTTTCTGGAGATTGACATCAATTTAAAAATATGCATTTTAGTCTTGGCACTAGGAAAATGCCTCTTACCTAAAACATAAAAAAGTCACATTACACTGCATCATTGTCCTTCCCATGCTAATTATTTTAAAGTTCTCTTGTTAACTGTATGACTGAAAAACTGATCATTCAGTGAAGTGCTACGTAAACGATTTCACGAGCCAGAGCGAGCTAAATATTCTCACTGCAGTCAAAAAAAAATTTACCAACCATCAGAAAACAGCAGACTTTTGGCTATTACATCTGAGAAACTTAGCCAAAAGTGCAGCTAGTTCATAACGCAGCCTGACGTCGTCCTCACCAGGAAGTCCGTACAGTACATTTCCACAGTTTTATTAAATCCACACTGGCTGCTTATTGACTCTTTGCTGATTAAAATGTCTTATTTATGTTGTATGTTCAATCTCTGTGTACCTTTCTGATCTCTTGCATTATATCCTTTCAGATGTACACAGAGTTTATACTCAGTAATTATTTTCCCAATGAAAACCAGGCATCAGGCGATCAGTAACCGATGACATCTCTTAGATATTAACATTACAACTGAAAGCTCCATATTTTGCACTAGCAACATATTAATTCATTAAGAATATATTACTAATTTACTTCATGATTACCATAATGTAAGTAAATAAGCATAAAATAAACATTTACAGACAAAGTCAGATTTTGCCACACAATATTCACCTTGATTGGTGATTGGTAAAATACTTGCCCTTGCTTGTTTATGATGACTCAGAATCCATCAGAAATTACCATCCTGTTGACTTCTACACAAAAGCTCTGACTTACGACTGTTCAACGATGCTTACGAAACCGAATTAAAGCCGACATTCACGTTAAGCTGAATATATCGAGCCGATATTATTTGTCCGATTTTACGGACTGGTTTCGGACTGCGTTCTTCCTGGTCGTTGATAATAACTGCCTTTGAGGATAAAAGTTTAGGTGAATAACTGAAATAAATAAGCTATTTAAATCTCAAAAGATTCAATTGGCTTCTTGTATTAAAAATTAGATTTTTTTTTTTTCATTTGTAATTTAGTAAATAATTTGATTAATTTCTTGAATCTAAAAATGTAAATTTCTTAAACAAAATATAAAAACATTCTGTCTGTGTACAGATACGGTAAAAGTTTTTTTGTTTGGTTTTTTTTTTGTTTTTGTTTTTTATGTTCTGCTTAATAAATGTAAATATAATATTAATGCTACTTAAAGTGTTTGTCCAGTCTCTGTAGCATCCCTCAGTTTGGTTTGCTTCACTAACCTATGACAATTTCTACGTTGTTTTCTGCAATGCAAAGCAAGAGCTACACAAACATTTCTACTGTAAAAACTGCCTGAGAGAGATTAGTACAATAGCGTGAGATGTGAATAACGTGTCATGTCTGTTTAGCTAGAATTGATCTCCCACATATACTCAGACCTGCATCAATAATCATCCAAAAGCTACATTCACATATTCAGTGATTTTATGGCTGCAAGTCGCACCATGCACCGTATGAAATCCTTCTTCTGGTTGCCATGGTAATAATGCTTATAACTGGGTGGTGTAACTAGCGTTCAAAATCAGTTTTCCTTTAAATGAACCATACAAGAAGGAGAGCTTTTCAGCTGTACAATGAAGTGTTCCTACTAGAGGTCTTCACGGGTCCAATTAGATCCGAAAACCCGAGGTCCGACCCGAGACCCGAGCAGGTTCAGGTCTAAAAGTTTCACGTGTACCTCGGACACGGGTCGGGTATAGTAATAGCGGCATCGGGTCTCGGGTAATTTAAAATGAATGTGTTTTTACCGAAAAAATGCCAACAGGTCGGGTCGGACTCGGGTTTATTTTTTTCGGGTTTGTCTCGGGTCGGGTAAAAAGTGATTCGGGTCACTTCGGGTCGGGTACATTTTTTTAGACCCGAGAAGACCTCTAGTTCCTACTACTGGTTGTCACGGCAATAAAGTTCTCAATCGATTGTTATCACGTCATAACATCCTACGAGATGAAGGAGAATCTTTGTTGTGCTCTTTGCCATGGATCACGTGCGCCCTACCTTTTTCACTCCCGTTGGTATTCGCTTAACTAAGTCACCCACATCTAGTCACCAACGGTCACTGTCAGTCGTGTCAAGAAGTCATTAGCTCTCATTAAAAACTAGAAGCTCTCTGATTGCTTAGCTCTGTGAGTCAGCTGTATGAACGACATACACACTAAAAATTCAATATGGTGTACCACTAGGCTGTGTTTTAGGCCCGATATTTATATTCTCTTTATATCCAGCCCTTTGGATATTCACATCAAACATAATGGGGTACTACTGTGTACCTTGCTGATCAGTATATCCCAGTAGCAGTACAGTACATTCCCAAAGCACATTAGGCAATAGTTTTACTGTGGTTCCCGTGTTTAAGGCTCTGTGTTGTTGATGTTAGTGAATGATGACATCTCTGTTATAATAATATAACAACTGTAAGGTCCCTACTGTGTACCAGCAGTGTATTAATTCACTAACAAGATAGTACTAATTTACCTATTGATTAATGTAATGAAATAGGATCTATAGATCTATAGACAAAGTCGGCTTGATACATACCTCTTGCGCTTGCTTGTCCATGGCTTTCAGCATGACTTCAATGCCTTTGCTGAAGTACTGCACAGCCTCGGCGCCTGTGTGAATCTGACCCAGGTACATGTACTTACTGTGGCCTTCCTCTGGACTCAAATCCACCGCTTTCAGAAATACGTTCACTGACGTTAAGGGTGAAAACCATTTCAAACATCCCACACATACACACACACCTACAAACTTATAAAATCTCTTTTTGGAGCACTTTTAACACTGAACATGGTCACAAAGCAGATTTACAAAAAAATTAGCCCTAATGAGGAAGGAAATATTCCCTGAGATGATATAAGAAAGAAACCTTGAGAGGAACCAGAGTCAAACTGTTTACCAGTGGCTAAAAAGTGGAATTTGTGTCTGTTTTGATGCGCCCTTGTTCGGCATTGAATTTCTTTGTCGTGTAACACACTGCAGTGGAAATTAAAGGTGGGGGGCACGTTGTTTGAGAAATGCTTCAGAAAACTGAGTAGGGCCGACAAACAAAACAAACGTCTAGCCAATGAGCAGAAAGGGGGGTGTCTTGTCAATATGCGGTGGAGAGAGTGTTCAGTGCGCATGTCTGACATTAGCCGAAAGCGATTGAAACATTGACGTGGCGGATAAAAATGAAAAGCGAAAAAAGGCTTACGATAAAGCAAGAAGCAGGACCCGTGTTAATATAGGATCAGCTTTCCAGCGCTGGAGAGAACCGAACGTCTTCGGCATGAAACGGAGCTAAAGCTTTCACGGTACAACACACAGTACTACAAAAACATATTTGTATCACCATAGTATTACTCATTGAGTTCATTTATTGATAAAAAATAACCCCTCAGCCAGCTGCCCCCGCAGGTTCCGCCATAATAGGGTTGCGTATGTATGTGTGGGGCGGAGCTATCAATACAGGGGTGACACCCATTTGGGTTAGGGGCGTGTTTGTTTTGGTGATTTCAAATGTCAACATTGGCTTTCAAACATCATACACCACACCTTTAATAGCTCATCAGAAAGGAGAGTATTTGTAGTAGGTAAAATTTTCATAGAAATGTTCCAAAAATAAAACAAAAATGGTTACTCTTCTAAGCAAATAGTGATATCAAATAGTGATATCAAACCTCTGAGATGCTCCAAGTTCTTCTAAAATTTGAAGATGTTGTCTTCAACCACTAAAATGGTTATCTGTGTATGGTTATCAATCAATAGAGGGAACACACACATCTCACACTGAAAGCCAACAGAGTCCTGATACCTTTTATATCAAACTTGCAGCGATAAAATAATTCATTTGTTTAAGATTTATTAAAATGTCCACACTGCTAGCATCGCTGCTGTCTGGACCGTTTCCATCGCAAGCTAAAGGATATTTGTTTGGCTTTATCCATGTCCCCAAGCTCAGCGCAGATGTTTCCGAGCATGTCCAGAACGGTCAGGTTGGTAGGCTCAATGTCTAGAGCACGTTGACAAAACATCTTCGCCATTGGGAAGTCAAAATTGTCCATGCATTCTTCTGTCTAACAGAAAGAGAAATAAAGCAGTATTATAAATCATTAGTCATTCGACATGACCTGGATAAGTGCTGGCCTAGATTAACTGGAAGATCCAAACACCTACTGTACATCACAGTAGCGGTCATTTTTACAGCACAAATCCAATAGCGCTATAAATATCACTATACGTTATTTTATGGATTTCTGTGAATCACCTTTTCTAGTAACTGATCAATGGAGTATTTTTCAGCCGTCTTCTTTTTGGCTCTCTCTTGCATCCTGGCTTTCATCCTGTCCTGTGGTGACATTGCTGTGCTCTCAGGACCTGAATCAACAACAAAGAAAAACACACATGATGATTATAAAAAAAGATATGATATATAAATCATTCCACTCTACTACAGATGATGTTACTGCTAAAATGATATTCTAGTAGCTTGTTGGAGCAATGTGCAATTACACAAAATACAAATCTAATTGAATGAAATAACTTTATCTGATACATTCAGCAAGCAGCCAATTATCTTATACAGAGTTGTAGGAAACCTGGAGCCTTTTACAGGGGATATTGGACACAAGGCAGGGAACACCCTGGATGGGGTGCCAACCTCTGACAGCGCACAAACTATTCACTATCTGCTTACACTCGAGACACAGTGCTTCAAATCACAGACAGAACAGTAGCGATGTAGAGCTGCAGTGTGACGCACAAGCCCAATCCTCACATTATTCACAGCGAATGCACTCACACACACGTGTAATAGAACAGAATGAGATATTACATGCTTTAAATTATACACAGTTTATGTAACAAACATGAGTTTAGATATTTTATGTGTTTCATATTAATCAGTTCTGTACTTTAAATAAGAAAGTTACATTTCTGTTGATTGGGCATGTAGTAAAGGTTTTTAAAGTCATTTTTTAAAACAGCAGACCAATGATTTCTACTAATGTGGCAATATCGAACCACCTGAAATATATAAATCAATCTCAAAACACTGGTTCTTTGGTTTAAGCTCTTTGATATACATTTTATATAATATACACATATATATATATATATATATATATATATATATATATATATAGACATACACTCATACATACATATATAAATATATATATATATATAAACACACAGTACATACATAAATGTGTGTGTGTTTAATATATAAATATATACATTTATATTTATATATTTATATATGAAATACACACACACACACACACACACACACACACACACACATTATATATATATATATATATATATATATATATATATATATATATATATATATATATATATATATTTCAGTATTGAATTACAACTTAAAGAAGACCAAATCACTTCAATTATAAGTGATTTTATGAAATGATGAAGAGATTAAATCTTATTCTATATATCCATCACTAAGCCATGTTGATCAGTCACAGTCACCAAACTGATTACAGTTATACAAACTTATAGTTTATTAACTAGACAATTACCTTTACGGTTCTCTTTTCTTTTAGGTTTCTCTTTCTTTTTAGCCTTTGCTTGTCCTCCCATGGTTGTGTTCCAACGACAGCAACTCTGTTTCACACAAAATCTTTTATTAGATCTTATTTATAACGCAGATGTTTATATACAGCCTCGAAATGGCATGGGATTTTTTGCACTCTGACTTTTTTTTCACAATCATATTCATGAAGATTCAGCCTTCTACACCAGGATTGGCTGGTAACTTTCTAGATCCTGTTCAATGATTGGCTAGTAACAAGATGACAATAATAACTAGCCAATTAAAGCGCGGTTTAAAAGAAGAGGCGGGGTTTGTATAAATACGGGTGGGAAAGTAACAGTAGTTGCCAGCATGTGGAGAGACGGTAAAGTCTAAGGCTTCACGTCCGGTAGAAAGTTTAGTTTCAAAATAAAAGTGTTAAGATATTGTAAAATAAAAGTGTTATGATACTATAATATCTGCTACATTTATACGGAAACACGACCATCCAAAGTAACTTGGAGTAAAATGTATATCATGTATGTATTAAAGGAGAGGTTTATCAAAACAGCTCACACAGGAGAATGACCAACTGTCGCAAATTAATGACGTAAATAATAACCTAACACTAACTCATTACGCGCTGATGCTGACGTCAATATTACGCGCCTTTTAGTGCTAGAGCCATGTGAATGTCGCCGGGATCAAAATCGTGGAATATAAAGTGACAAAAGGTAAACAAGCTTCTGATTTATAATCGTCGTTAAAATCCTGTTTTATATTTAAAGTGGAATTTATTACATTAGGAGATTGTAAAGTCGTGTTAGATGACAGTCTGGTAGCTTCTCCATAAGCACAAGGTCAGAATTCTTCCTCATTGAGCTGCTGTTTATTCACCTGTACACAAGCTGTAGGGCTCTCGAGTTCTGAAGACAGGCAAGAGTGACATCTCCAACTCCAAACATAACAATGGGGGTGTTGTTGTGTTTGATAAGGATCACTGAACACGATTTAACCAAATACAAAGTATTTATTTAATTTCCATTTATTAATTTGTGTGTGTGTGTGTGTGTGTGAGAGAGAGAGAGAGAGAGAGAGAGAGAGAGAGAGAGAGATTATGACTGGTGTTGTTTATTGTAAGTGTTTGTTGCCTTTTTGGACTTTTGGCCTAGACTACTTGTTCTGAGCAGGTGTTGTCAGTGAACAGGCTGTAAAACTGTTATAGACACTCATGAAAAACTGATGCTGATTATCTGGGAAACATCTCTAACAGCAGTCAAAATGTCATTGTAAATTTGTTGTAACGTTAAAACAGGAGATCAAGACTTACTCTGTGCTCACAGTGATGCTCGCAGCTCCAGTGGTTTTCTCTGTGGGTGAACGAGGATGATGCTGAACAATTCCAGGATCTGCGTTTTTTTTCCATTGGTCGTTGCGTTAAATCGCATGACACTTGAGAGCCCTGAAGCTGTAATATAACAACAATCATGTTTATGGTGTTAAAATAAATGCCATGATCGCCTGCAGTGTCTTGTTTTAACATTCAGGAAGTTTGTGTACAAAGAAAGTCAGGTTTTTAAGCCATGAAGGCAATCTGATGTTTTATTGTTGTTGTCAGTTGTTAATAATGTCTCAAATGTCAGGACTTTGGGACAGTCAGTCAACAATATGTCAAGTAATGAAGTGTTTCCCTTTTTTTCCATTATGCTTTATTTATTTTATTTATTTATTTGTTTATTTATTTTATTGTACCATTTTGTCTGTATTATATTTTACATATATGATCTGTGTCTCAATCCTCATCTTATTCTCTCTGTCTCTCTATTACTAACTTCCTGTTATAGAAGCACCACCGCTATGTGGATCCCGAGTCTTGAATTCTAGTCTTGCTTTGCTGAAGATTCTCCCAAATGGCCAGCAGGTTTTTGAGCCGTTGTGCTCGCCTTTTGGTTGTCTGCCCTCAGTCCTCTTCGGCCACCAGTCGCCTTCATGCTTTCAAATCTCACCCGTTCACAGAGCATCCGGCACGATCCCAGTCCCTTATCCTACCCTCCGTCAGGCCCCTGAATCTGAGTGCAGGTCCAGAACAGGCGGATGAACCGAACATCACATTTACACGCACTGAACTGGATATTCTTGTCGAGAAAGCCACCACGCCACAGGATGTGTTGTCGTTGTGGGTTGAACGGGGCGGCTCGGCCAATCAAGCGGGCATGTGTCTGGTCCAACTCAGCCGATTGGTGGTGGAAAATAAAGATCTCGACAGGGCGAATATCCTTCAGGACCCTCGCTGTGAGGATCTGATGGGGTCTTTAAACTCTCAGGTAAAGATACAGAGTACAAGTACAGAGAGATGTGTGTTAAAACAGCCCTGAGAGCGAATGCTGTTTGACTTCCATCCACACTGTCGGGTTCAGATATCGATTTTGATGAAGTTTTATAGGTTACCAATGCAGTAGAAGATGACCAAAAAGTAAATAAAACCTCAGACTGAATTTGGGTTCTCACCGTTAACTTATAAGCTATATCTATATACCTTATTAAGGTCAGTGTGGTGGCTCTTGGTGGTTGTTTGTAGAAACAGGGTTCGAGCCCCAGCACTGCCATGCTGCCACTGTTGGGCCCTTGAGCAAGACCCTTAACCCTCACTGCTCCAGGAGCTGTGTACCATAGCTGACCCTGCGCTGTGACCCCAACCTGCAAAGTTGGGATATGTGAAAGAAGATTTTTCACTGTGCTGTAATGTACATGTGACAAAATAAAGGCTTCTGTTCTATATCAATATTCTGTTTATATACTTATATCTTGAGACCTTGGAATAACTTATACAGAACAAAAAATAGGCTCGAGATGCAAAATAAGTGCCGAAATCTGATTGTATTCAGTAACCCTGTCACCAGGGTTAAATCCAGTTTCATGACCCAGGGATCTGCTGCAGATGTGTTTTTCTGCTTTAATGCACTGTTCCTGTCACTGTGTTGCTAACATCGTTTATTTTGCTTTTGTTTATTTTAGGTGAATGTGATATGGAATGGCACATTGGTGTCGGTCTTGCGTGCTCTTTCCATTCTCGGTGTCCCTTCCAGCACTCCGTTGATGTCCTCTCTACAGACAGAGGCACTGTGGAGGCTCCGGCGCTTCAACTACCGCCACCTTTCCTCGCTGGCGGACTGGGCGTCGGGCTGGAAGAATCAGGGGTAAACACAGGAGTATTAAATAAAGTACTAACATGCTCTCCAGTCGCTTTACTATAAAATCGCTCGTCAGCGCTCCAAAAGTAATAAGGTGTGTAATAAGTGCGTGGCACACGCAGGGTTTGTGTAATAATTATCTTGCAGTAAGGTTAGGTGTGGATGTGTGTGTGTGTGTGTGTGTGTGTGTGTGTGTGTGTGTGTGTGTGTGTGTGTGTGTGTGGTTTGGTGCAGACAGGGAGATGAGCTACTGACGTCTGTGCTAAAGCAGCTGGAGCTGCGCTGGACAGAGGTGAACGACCCGCGCACCGT
Source organism: Tachysurus fulvidraco (assembly GCF_022655615.1). NCBI lineage: Eukaryota > Metazoa > Chordata > Actinopteri > Siluriformes > Bagridae > Tachysurus > Tachysurus fulvidraco. Next base: position 6,686,483 of record NC_062542.1, read on the forward strand.
CACCATGCTCATGAGCAGAGCCGCTAGACTCTCCCCTCCGCTCATGGAAAGGCTGGAGGATAAGGTAACACTCACACACAAACATGACCAATATTACAAACGACATGTAGTTTATCGATGTAATGTTCCTACAAAATGTACACTCCATTAAAGGTGGGGTCTCCGTTGTTTGAGAAATGCTTCAGAAAACTGCGTTGGGCCGCCAAACAAAACAAATACAAAACAAACGTGTAGCCAATGAGCAGAAAGGGGCGGGGCTTGTCAATATGGGCGGAGAGAGTGTTCAGTGAGCACGTGTGACATTAGCAGAAAGCGGTTTTAACATTGACATGGAGGATAAAAACAAAGAAAGAAAGCAAAGAAAGGCTTACGATAAGGCAAGAAGTACAGTAGGACGTTGGCCACATATTCACAGATTGGGGTTTCTACACAAATGACACCTCTTTTCTATCGTAGTAATGTAGAGAGGCAGCTACAACTGCGTTTTGTGTAGTAACAGCGTTTAGCTCAGGAGTTATTGACTCGGGAAACTCCAATCTGTGAATATGCAGCTGACTTTACTTAAGACGCCGAGGTGCTTTTTTCCTTCTCGATAGGTGAGTAACGTTGATTTTGCTTTGTTACACAGAACTAATATATGCCGTCCTTTGCATGATTATGCTTGTGTGTCATTTTTGCTTGTTTGTTTATCTGCAATCGTATTGTTCTTCCCTTCAGCTATGATAAAGGCACATTTCTTTCCATTAGTAGCCTGGGTTGCGTATGTATGTGAGGGCGGAGCTATCAATACAGGGGTGGGACCCATTTGGGTTAGGGGCGTGTTTGTTTTGGTGATTTCAAATGTCAACTTTGGCTTTCAAACAACGGAGACCCCACCTTTAAATCATGTATCATGTTCTGGCAGTATGTGGTAAGCCTCAGATGGATTTTTTATTTTTTTTTTTTTGGTAATATTTAAGAACTGGAAGAGGGAAAGTCTCTCAAGTGTCTGTACTGCTAAACTCAACCATTTAGAAGAACCCTTTATTGTTCACATACACATTACAAATGATTTCTTCACAAATCCCAAGTTTGAAGGTTACAGCACCCCTGGAGCAGTGAGGGCTTGGGGACTTGCTCAGTGACCCACCAGTGGCAGCTTGGCAGTGCTGAGGCTTGAGGCCTTAACCGCTCCAGCTTGTGCATCAGCTAGAATAATTTAGAAAGGACAGGCAACATTGATCTGAATTCAAAATGATCCCATAAGATTACATAATTGCACCAGATAACACACAGTTATAGAAGGGAAACGATTTATAATCACACCCAGATGAGGATGGGTTCCATTTGTAGTCTGGTTCCTCTCAAGGTTTCTTCCTCATTTCTCAGGGAGTTTTTCCTTTCCCTCGTCCCTATTCGAGTCTATTGTTAAAAGTGCTATACAAATCAAATGGACCTTAATTACATATAACAGTATTATACTTTATTGTTAATGTTACATGGTGAACAGAAAGCAAAGCAAGACTGTGGTCTCTTCAGTCGCTAAAAATCATGACGCTCCTATTTACGAAGATGCCGATGCTGGATTTCTACTGCTGATCGACGCAGGTCTAGCGGGGGAAAAACACCACCCTTTCATTCTCCACATTCAATAATAAATATGCGACTACTGCATTTTATATTGTCAGCTGATTAACTGTAAATTTCTTTCTCTATAGTCAATTTGTATTTTTTTTTTTATCCTCCATGAACATGGTACAGAATCCGCTGCTCCATGTCCAGGGTCACCACAGAACATCATCCTAATAATTTAAGGTTTTATGCCTGTAGCCCTCTCTTTTTTTTATGGACTTGGGGTCTGCAGGCCACCACAGACCAGTCCACATGTGACTTATATAACTGGTGTATAAAGTAAACTTATTCACTCAGCTGGGTGGCTTTATATCCAAACATTTCTAAATTCAGCAGCTTTAAATAGAATATTCCATTAGCAATAACTTCAATAGCTAGGCTAACTAGGCAGCACTGGAAACATCTGTTATGTGTCTTAGTGTCTAATGCTACATTATCGCCTTTCTGCGCCAGGCCCTGGAGTTAGCCGAGAAGTTCAGCAGCGAGGACATCCGCAGAGCGACGTTAGCCGTGGCGTTGCAGGGCCGCCGATCAGTGCCACTCCTGCGAGCGCTGTCCTACCACCTGCACCAGAAACCCTCTTCTGAACTCAGTACACCTCTGTTGCTGGACATCGTGTTTGCATACGGTCAGTTTATAAAACTGTTTCACTTCTGATTTAGTCACAGAGCTTGTTACAGGTCGGAGTCTATGGGTTTCGAGAAAACCAAACAATGTCATATTACGTAATAAAATGTTACAAAAGGACAGAAATATCAGCTTTTCTTTAACAATGGTTAGTGTGTTCATTTGTTTTTGTGTTCAGCATCATTAACACAGCCTTACATACATAGATATGGAGCATATTCACAATTTTGTAGTTTTACAACCTGGAATTGACTTAATTGGGTTTTTTTTTTCGTGGATTCATTATATGTGCATAGAAGGTACAAAAATGTTCATAAAACAAACAAAAATAATACAAAGTATTTATCTTCCTGGGTGACAAGTGGAAGTAGTTTTCCCTGCAGTTGCATCTGGATCTGGATATTTTGATCTGTTATTTTCTTGTTAAAATGATGGTATGGGAGACAACAGATCAGTAATGAGGACATGAAGGTAAAGGATGCCAAGGATAGAGTTAGACTGTTGATTCGCTGTGGCGACCCCTAACAGAAAAAAAGCCGGAAGAAGAAGAAGGATGTATGTATTCTGTAAGGTGCTCTGGATTAGGGATCTGACTACTGCTGTAGTATGGTGTAAAAGGTCTGGGGGGTGAATACTTTGCATGGCGCTGTAGCCATGTGTGTACATGCATCCATTCTTGTACGATAATACCATGCAGTTTGTTTCAAAAGCTTTGTCTGTGTTGTTATTCAGTGTTGCTGTTCTGATATTCATTTCCGCAGGTAAGCTGAATTTCCACCAGACACAAGTGTGCCAGAGGTTGGCTGCTGAGCTCCTGCCTCGATTACCAGAGATGAGCGCCACTGAAGTCATGCGCTGTTCAAAGTCTCTAGCCTTCCTGAAGTGGCTTCACGTGCCTCTGTTCGAGGGATTTACCCAGGTTTGAACCCTATACGTTTGACACATATTACACATTGGGTGTTTTATATAATAGAAACATACAAAGAAGCAACTAAAGCTAAAGTACATGGTGTTGAACTTCGTCTGTTCTGTTTAACGGATAAATGACGGCTGAAAAACATGGCATGAACATGTTTAGTGGCTGACAAAGATGCCACGGGTACATTTCATTGGCATTATAGACAGCGTTGCCAGGTCAGTATTTTTTCTGTGGAATGTAGTTGACCCATAGTCATACGTGCCTTAGTAAATAGTAATGCTAGATATCGTCAATAGTTAATGCTAGACATCTCTGTGACATAATGCTAGACATCAACTGTGAAGCTAGCTTGCAATTATATAAGGAATTAAATGGTGAATGAATGGTGTGTGCTGTTCATAGGGTAATAATCAACAGGCACCTGTTTTGACTCAATCATGTCACGCTTTTTAACCTTTTATAGTAACATTTGACGTCATCTTAGACCCATGAAACATGGGATGAACATCTAATGCACAGCACACACAAAATCTGAAACACTGCAGGAGTTTTAAAGTCCTCATCTGATTGGTTGGAGTCTACAGAATTTCCAGGAGATGCGTGCGCACCTTATTTACAGTTCGTCTGGAAACAAAGCCTTTGTGAGGTTCAACTTCTTTCATGGAGGAAGAAAGCCGTTGTGTTTACAACAGTGACTCTTATGAGGATCTTTTATTACACACCGGACTGCTTTTGTAGGGACATGACATGATGCCGAACAAAACAAACTCTGGTTGGTTGCTTTGGATGTCAGTCAGATGCCCTCTTGGTCGATCACCGGTCACTGCTGTGGCGTCCAGACCTTTTGCCGTCAGTCTGTAGGTCTGGGTACAATATTCTTCATTCGATGATGTGGAATGTAAACAAAAACCTTAGCTTGTATTATCACTTGGTTTCTAGCAGCAATAACCAGTCATCTTTTTTTATATATAGATATCTTCTGAAGCTTTCTGTGGTACAGAGAAACCTCACCGTCATCTGTACGGAAGACTTTCCCCTGGTGGAAAAACATGACACCGACAACGGAAACCATAAATGTTAATTGGGAAAAAAAAAAAAAAACTTTGTTCAAAAAACATCACCATATTCACACTGAACATAAATGTGTTTTTCTACATTTACATTTACAGCATTTGGCAGAATTTCTTTGTTAAATAACAGCACAGATTTAATCAGTCTAGCATTAGACTTGGATTATGTGGGTTATATGCTATCGAGTGAGGTGTTGCTATAGAAACAATACCAGGAGCGTTTTATTATAATATAATACAAACCTACTATTGAAATGACCAAGCTGCTTTTAAATGAAATTAATGAACACCTGCTGACCAATCAGATTAGAGCTTTCAGAACCAACACTATGGTGACAGTACGCTTATAAACACACACACACACAAATATATATAAATATATATATATATAATATATATATATATATATATATATATATATATATATATATATATATATATATATATATATATAATATATGCCTTTCTTTCTTCTTTCCATTTAGCACTTTGTAAAAAACAGTGAAAAGTACAGCGTGTTACAGATGTGTAACCTCCTCATGGCCTTCGCCAAGCTCAACTTCCAGCCCAGTAACAAGGAGCAGTTTTACGCAAAGGTAACCAATCAGAAGTGAGACGTAAAATTAATATATGTAAAATATTGTTATAGGTTGATACAATTAAAAATTATTTTATCTGTCACGTGTGTGTGTATGTAGATTCATGAAGCTTTGGAAAGCTCCTGGCAGAGCCTGGAACCTTTTGTTTTGACCGATGTAGTCTGGGCTCTCTGCATTTTCCAGCAGGCCAAACCCGAGTTTATTGCCGCTATCATCGATCCTGCGTTTCACAGCAAAGTTACAGGTGGGAATCGCTGTGCGGTTGTGTAACACAGCACGCAATGATGGAATGTATGCATACATTTTGACATTCACCGTCTACACTTTTAATTTCATTTTAAAGCAACGATAAGACCCCAAACAAAACACCGAACCCACAAACATAGCACTTAACATAAGATATGACTTGTTCTGTTTGAACGTTTATCAAAACCATGTTCTGCTTGAATAGAGATGGATATTAATTGATAAAATGTCAACTGTAGCCTCATAGTTGGGCATCATACAAATTTGAACATGTCAAATATGCACAAAAACCCTGTTGCTATCATTTTATATATATAACTATATCGTTTTTAATACAAAGTTTAATTAAAACACTCACCAGCCAGTTGAACCAGTTTACATTCAATTAACGAACACATACATCAGAATGGAAAACATGCTAACACAGTGATCCAGAAGCTGGTGAGCTTCTCACTCAATATAGCAAATGTCTGTTTGTTCACCACTAGGTGGCAGTGGTGCTCGTGCGGAGAACTACACATTGAAGGTGCTTCATATTGCAGCCTCAGGACAGCTAGAATCTGGCATCCGTGCCACTTTGCCCCTTCCTGCAGTCCATGAAAAACAGACCAAGCAGAGCCTGACACCTCTTCAGAGCACCCTACACAAAGCCCTCCAGATCCTCACTGAAAATCGTACAGAAGCCCTGCGTAAAAACACCAGCACTGTGTATGGGTGGACTATAGGTGTGTGCTTGTTTGTTTACTGTCACTCTCTGTTGTAGCAAATGTTGGAAGATTTCCCAGTGAAGCATATTAAGAGCCAGAACGTGTATTTATTTGCTCTGCCACTATTTAGATGCAGAATTGGTGGTGAATTCTGATAATAAGCCCATAGACCTGAAGAAACTGGAAGCACCACACTTACCTGGAGGGGGCAGCACAGAGCGTTTACCTCAGGGGGCACGAAGGTGAGGGTTAAAAAAATATAATAATAAATCTAATTACTTGACCACAAAAAATTAATTTTGTTTAAATATAGTCCAAGATGATAATCATGTGTAGAATATTGTAATTTCTTTGTTGTGAATAATGATGTTGTCATGTAATGTGCAAAAAAAAACAAAAAAAACAATATATCCTGTGGCGTTTATGTACCAGGGTGTGTTTGGCTGGTTTAACAAAACTGTTCCCTTATTGGACAGCCTGTCTGTCTGTATCTTTCTTCACTTGTATGACTTTGTCTCTCGTTTTGCATGTGTCTCTCTGTCTGTCTTGTGTCTCCATGTCTATTATTTTTCTGTGTCTGTCTTTAAGCCTGGAGCTGTTTGTTGGTCTTACTATTTATGTTTGTCTGGGGATTTTTGTCTGTCTGTTTGGCTGCTTAACAATGTCTTTGTCTTTCTGTCTGTCTGTATGTCTCTGTGTTTGTGTTTTTGTCTGTCTGGTTGGCTCTGTGTGTGGCAGACTGTTTATCAGTGTGCCTGTCTGTCTGATCATCCCAACCTGTGTTATTCTTTAAAATTATATCTTCATGCACCCAAAAGTTTCATTATAGTTATCATTTTTCGTATGTTTTGTGTTTTAGGGTGGCTTTCCTGGCCTGGGAGTTTCCTCATTTTGCCTCTAGAAGCAAAGACCTACTGGGCCGCTTCGCCATGCAGAAGCGCCACCTGCAGCTGGCCGGGTTTCTGTTAGTGGAGGTAAGTCATTTAGTGAGCGAGCCAAAGATGGAAAGAACAAAAAAAACACAAAGAAGGACTATACATGATAGTATATGTTTAAGATTATAAGTCTAAAGTAATTTATAGCCATGTGATTTTTTTACATCACGCCATGACTGCAGTTCCTTTATGTTAATCTCAAGGATGTTTCTGAGAGGCTTGTTAGTATTTGCTTCATTTTCGTAGAGGCTAGAAAACGTATGCTACAAGCGTAATTAGCAAACAGTGTACACATTCATTCCATCAGTCAGGATTCAAGGTGCTATTTCAGACATAGCAAGAGTTACACTACATTTGCATAAAAGTGTTCCTTTACATAATAATAATAATCTGTAGCATCTCTCATGTTAATTATGTCAAGCTATTCTGTTCATTTCGAATATATATATATATATATATTTCTGTTTACAGGCAGCTAACATGCTACCGTGTTACGCAGTGTGTGAGACTCTCGGGGCATTAATGTCACAGATTTCTGTATGTTTCTGTACTCTTTACATGCTGTGACTGTCAGCCACAGCTAGCACAGATTAGCTAGGTCCACGCTGCAGCGTCTGGCGTAGCAGATTGTCCCATGCCTGCTTTAAAAATAGCACAGAGCTGCAGGAGAGAATTGAGTCAGTCTCTCTCTCTCTCTCTCTCTCTCTCTCTCTTTCTCTCTTTGTCTCTGCAGCATTTAGAATAATCCTGTTAGAACAGGATTGGCTTGGCTAGTTCTTCAATTAGACTGAAAAATGATTAGGCAATATTATAGTTTAAAATGAAAGTTCAACTCAATTTATTGGTTTTAGCGCTTGGACGATGGGAGGGGGCAGGATTCAGTAGACTGTTTTGTGGCTACATATGTTAAGTAAAGAAATTCAAATGTGTTGAATTTGTGTCTAGATTTTGAGTAACTGTGATACCTCTTCTCCTTTCTGTTAGGTGGTGGTGACTTGTATAACTATAACCAGGCAGATAAACTTTATTTAATGCAACAAACTTGTTCAGTGTAATCCATTTTTCTGTTAAGTCTAGAACACTAAACTTCTGGTCAGTAATCATTTCATTAACAATAAGGTATTTAAATGCACGAGATCTTAGATTTAACATTCATAGCTTCAGATTAAAAGTACTGGCTCTCCATTCACTATGATCTTGTTTTATGCTAATCAGGTTACTAAAACAAATTTTGAGTGTTTATACAGTTTATTTAGCTCGGGAAATAGACACAGTCTCTATATTGTGCACCCTGGTTGAAGACTCGGCCATCTAGTAGACGGTAGGATTAGTTTGTTTGTCTGCTCCCTGACCCTGGCTCTGGATTATCACTGATTAACTTGGCCTGTTCTCGGACTGTGTGTTATGCTGCACGAAATGAGAACAGCACCTTATAGAGTGGGTTGAACACCATCCCATCCAGGCAAACCTTTCCTTCAAAAGTTGGGGGTGGGGGGCATCCAGCAGTTCGTTAAACATAGCCTGCTGTAAGCTACATTGCCACAATTGCATTGGGATGGCCATGAGCAAAAGAGTTGGACTGGACATGATGTTCATCCACCATCATTTCCTGTTAGTTTTTGTATACAAAATCTCAATGCTTCACTTTCCCATTTCAATGCAAGTTTACAAAAATGAACTGAAAAACTTTGAAGTGCTTTATTGTGACATCTGCTTACATGACATTTAAAAGCGGACAGCAATACCTGCTACATAACATTGTACATGTACATAATTCAGTTAACTCGTGTTACATGTTCACTCTGTGGACCCTTTGGTACTGTTCGGGTCAAACTGACCGGGGAACGTTATTGGGGTTTTAAATGCATTACAGTATTTTTATGTATTAGTTTTAAAAAAGTGATCCTGTGTATTAAACACACAATGTCTGTAAGAGCCAATATTAATATTGTTGGCATGCTTTGTGTCATCTATGACCAGGTTTACTGCAAATCAATACAGCATTACATTATATTCTGAGGATAACCCCGCCCCCTTTTACAGAGTTTAAGGCTCTCTCAATGCTTTGATGAGTATGAAAATTATGTAAATACATAATACTACATGTAAATACATAATACTACAGCCCTCGCGGTCACCAGATCTCAACCCAACTGAACACATGGGATTTTCTTGATTGGGTTTGTGGATAGCTATATTTACATTTCCTCTCACGGTAGAAACCTTGAGAGGAACCAGACTAAAAAGAGAACCCATTATCATCTGTCACCAGTGTGAAATTAATATAAGTTTCCTTCTATAAATGTGTACCATATGGTCAAAAACTGCAATTGTGTAACCAGGTAATCTAGCATTAACATGAAGTTTTGTCTCTCATCAGGTTCCATACTTTGAGTTGCTGGAGTTGAAGACGGATTGGCAGCAAGTGTCCTATCTAAAGGATAAGATCGGGAAGGCCGTCGCAGAGGACATGGCTAAGTGAGCTTATGGATTGCAGTGCATCCACAGACCAAAGCAGAACTTCTGAAACGAACAGCATGGCAAATCAGTTTGGGCACCGAGTTGTTTAGATCCAACCAGAAAATGAAGACTCATTAAACATCACCTTATTCACCAATAATAAACATACATGGGCATGGCTAGGCATGGACCATCGGGATCTTCATGCAGAAACGATACAACACTGAACACTCTTCTTAATTCATCACTAAGTTCTAATTATGATGCTATAAAATAATTGATTAGTATTTATGAGTATCAGAGGCTCCAAGATACGATTGGCTTGGGTGGTACATCTGCATTTTGTATACTTCTGTGTGAAAACCTGCTTGATATTGAGTTTATTTCTAAAATGTAACTTTGTTTTAAGCTGTAAATGAAAACAATCTGTATTTCAGCTGTATACAACAATATCAAATTACAGAATAATTCCAGTTTGTGTCTTTTATCCGTGCGCAATTTTTAAACGTGTATACGTCCATAGAACCTTTTCAGCTTCAAGCAACAGACTTTTATACTGTGAATAATAACCAGCCAGACAAAATATCAGTTCTGCGAGTCTTCTAAAAACTGTAAAGGATGTCTCTTTGGAGAACTCTCCTTCCACTAATAATAAACTCCCACTTACCAGTTGTGATGTGGTTGCCTAGACAACAGGATGGGGCTTTCCTTGTTGCCAAGGAGACAGTCATTGAGGCTGCTTTAAAACGGAATGGGGTTTGCTCAGACCTAAGAGTTTGAAACATTTAAAAACATAATTTTTACACATGAAATGTAAGATTGTCATCTTTGTGAAGTGCTGCATATGGACAGAATAAAATATTATTTAAACTTGTCTTTGGTTTCAATTTGGGTTTTTGTGATTGAGAATTATTCAGATGCTTACTTAGCATAGCAAATTAATTGTAGCGGGATTTTGGGATATTGCAAGGATGTTGACAAAGATATTAAACGGTGGTGATTATTTGTGTTAATCAGATTTAAATCCTTAGAATCTGTGAACAATATTAAATTCTTTGAACTGCAAGGTCCTATAAAAGGGAGAATACTAATTATTACACACAGAATTCAACACTGAGCGGCACATCAGAAGGAAGACAGAAGATAAATAATTGCAGATTAAATGAGAAAACAGTACCTCCTCTCTATATTTAAAAAAAAATTCTACACTATGTTAAAATTGCAAATTTTTGTCCTGTCAATCATGTCAGAAATGTTTCCACCCTCACATCATCAATAATCACCAAAGTTCCACTGGCAGATATACTGTACATGACCACTTCCTCCATCAGGTTTAACAGACGATTTGGTATGCTTTGGATCATCAGCCCTTCCTTTCCTTCCTTCTCTTCACTTCATTCTGATGCAAGTTCTTCTTGGTTTCATCTGCCCAGAGAATCTTGTTCTAGAACTGGGCAGGCTTTAATCTGGTCTTATCTGGTCTTCCTGTTCCTCAACGTCTTTCCATTGGTTAGGATTTTAAGGTTAACCCTCTTGAGTGTTTTTGTGTTGTCTATTTCAGATTTTAATATTTTATAATAAAAAGCAATTCTTACTCATATTTTTGTCCCAGTCAACCATAAACACCCAGTTGCATTTTAACAATAAAGCCTGTTCTGTAGTTCCTTCAACAATGACAATAAAATCTAAAATTTATGTTAGTTAATGGAAAACGTTATATTTTAAACTATTTAACCATTTCAAAGTTTCCTTATTAATTGCTTGATATGAATTAATTCCAGGCTTTTCCTCTGTGTCTATAAGGAGTGACATTAAAACAAATCATTCAGAATGTAACAAAATAAATGACTGATTGATAGATGACTAATTCTTTTCTGTATTTGTTTATTGGATGTTCTTCAGCCTTTACATAACCTCTGAATACTCAAAGATCTGGAAAGAAGAACCTTCGTTCCTTTAGCCATCTTTATGCATGGCTGTATGAGAGGTGACAGAGTTTATCTACGCCACAACATCATCAGACCCCCTCATATGTCCTTCTTTCTGGCCACGGTTCATCTGAAATCTGCTTAGCACAGCCGTTTAATTAGAGTTCTTACATCAAACAGACCCAAGTGGACAAGTGGGACAAAAGGATGGATTACTTAAATCCATTAAAGACTTTGGTATGCCATGGCAACGCAAACAAAAAGCAAAGCACAGTATTCGCCTGTATTGCTTTTGCCAGGATCAGAGAGGACTGAACTATTAAAAAAAACAATGATTTTGAATAAAACATGTACCTCTGCTTTCCATATGAATATGTGTAATTACTATTTGAAGATAGAGAGTGTGCATGATCAGGTTTTCAAATATTCAGATACAGATTTTGCTAATTCAGACCATTTATTTTATCCTATTGATATGTTTCGTCCATTTAATCACAGATTCGCTTCAATATCAATATTTAATCACAGATTATATTTAATAATTCCTTTACCCAGGATGTAGCTGGAGCCTTTTATGGGAATGCTGGATATGAGGCAGGAATACACACTGGATAGGACTCACACGCTCACATTTTAAAAAAAGAACTAGAACCATATTTGGGAATTAGAAACTCACGATTTTACTGCGATCGCCTTCAGTTGCTGCTTGTTTTTGGGTCTTTCTGCATTCAGTTTTGTCTTCACTAACTGAAAAGCATGCATAGTTGGGTTGATGTAAGAAATTTGAGCTCATTCCCAAAGAGGCTTAAGTATCATAAGGTAATATGTTTAGAACTCTAAACAAATAACCTTGATTAAATTGATAGTATGATAGCGGCAGCAGGACATCAAGGACCATCACAAACAAAGGGTATACGTGAGCATGATTATCATTTAAAGCGACCATTTGGTGATAACACCTCTAACATTGCCAAGCCAAGATGTACTGTATGTGACCGTGATTAACATTTAAAGACAACTGGCTAGATGACAATGTGTGACCCAGCCATTTTGGAGACACTGAGCTCTTGCACTTAATACACATGAAAAGCAAAACCCCATTTAAACTACAAATAAGTAAATGCTTGAGCAGGAATTGTCCTGGGTTCTTGATTCTCATGAACCCTAAGTACTTTGTCACTGCTACGCTGGAATAAATTTCTTCTTCATTAAGACCTTTGCCCTCATTGTTTTATTTCGGCGAATTAAAAAATATCCCTTTCTTTGTGTTTTTCATCAGAAAGTACAGCTTTCCAAACACTTTAGAATTCATCCTGCTGCTTCTCCTTCATCTCCTATCTGATTCTATCAGCAGTCACATTATCAATAAACACCAGTGATCCAGTTTCAGCTTTGGATCATCAACGATTTCTTTCATTCTTCATACTCTTCTCTTTCTCGCTTCTCTTTCTTGGCGTTCTGTGTCACGTGTCTGCCCCGCCCTTGTTTAATTCCTCCCCGCTTCTGTTCCTCGTGTGTTAATTGTCTTGTGTATTTAACCGTGCCGTGTTGCCTATGGTAGCGTGGAATCTTTGTTGTCCTTCTCATGTCATGTCATGTCATGTCTTGGCCCTTCTGCTCGGCTGTGGACGTCGATCGGCCCTCTCTGGCTGCGCCACCATGTGCCTTAATTGCTCCCCCCACCTGCCTCGCCGTGTGCCTTGCTCCCACCACCTGCCTCGCTCGGACTTTGGCCACGTGCTTTTGTTTATGTTCTGTGTCACGTGTCTGCCCCACCTTGTTTAATTCGTCATGTGTTAATTGTCTTGTGTATTTAACCATGCCTATGGCATTGCAGAAACCTTGTCGTCCTGTGTCGTCTTTGTCAAGTCATGTCTTGTCTTGTCTTGTCGAGCCCTTGTCACTGTTTCATGCTTTTATTTATTAAACCCTTTTAGTTTATGCTATCCTGCATTTGGGTCTGTTTTTATCCCTGCGTCCCTGACAGAAGGATTCCGCCAGAGTAAGACCCAGCAGGATAGCATCAGCCTGGATCGGCTCTGTGAGAGAAATTTGTGTGTGTGTGTGTGTGTGTGTGTGTGTGTGTGTGTGTGTGTGTGTGTGTGTGTGTGTGTGTGTGTGTGTGTGTGTGTGTGTGTGAGACATCGTTCACACACACCTCACTTCCTGCTTGCGGACAATGTCACAGCTCAGTTTTGTTTCGTTTTTCTCGGTGCCCTGCTACATCGCACTGCACCTGTTCTCGGCTGTGGACGTCGCTCGGCCCTTCTGCTCGGCTGTGGACGTCACTCGGCCCTTCTGCTCAGCTGTGGACGTCACTCGGCCCTTCTGCTCGGCTGTGGACGTTGCTCGGCCCTTCAGCTTGGCTGTGAATGTTGCTCTGCCCTTCTGCTCGGCCATGGACATCGCTCAGTCCTTCTGCTTAGCCCTGGATGTTGCTCGGCCATTCTGTTCAGCCCTGGACGTCGCTCGGCCATTCTGCTTGGCCATGGACGTCGCTCTGCCTTTGTGCTCCGCCCTTCTGCCCGGCTGTGGATGTCGCTCGGCCTTTCTGCGCGGCTGTGGACGTCCCTCGGCCCCCTCTGGCTTCGCCGCCGTGTGCCTTGCTCCCCCCACCTGCCTCTCTGTGTGCCGCCAGCCACACCCCCCACCCCCCACCTCGCCCGGACTTTGGCCACGTGCTTTTGTTCATGTTCTGTGTCACGTGTCTGCCCAACCCTTGTTTAATTCCTCCCCACCTCTGCACACCTGTTCCTCATGTTCCTCTGCACACCTGTTCCTCATGTTCCTCTGCACACCTGTTCCTCATGTTCCTCTGCACACCTGTTCCTCATGTTCCTCTGCACACCTGTTCCTCATGTTCCTCTGCACACCTGTTCCACATGTCTTAATTGTCTTGTGTATTTAACCGTGCCGCATTGCCTGTGGCAGCGCGGAATCCTTGTCGTCCTATGTCGTCTTTGTCATGTCATGTCATGTCTTGTCTTGTCGAGCCCTTGTCACTGTTTCATGTTTTTAGTTAATAAACCCCTTTATTTCATGCTCTGCTGCATTTGGGTCTGTTTTTATCCCCGGTCCCTGCAGAATTCATTTTCTTCTCTCCTTCTTCTTCTCTCGTATATCTGTTTTTTGAATGTTTGTTTTCTCAGTTTAATGATGGCCTCCTTCACTTGCATCAACACTTCTTTGGATTGCATATTGTGAGTTCCCATGAGCAGCTACCAAATGTAAATTCAACACTTGGAATCTACTTCAGAAAATTTATCTCCCCAATTAGCCATGAAATAACAAGAAAACAATGAAACCATGACCATGAAACTGTTTATCAGTCAATTGTTGAATTATTTCAGGAAAATAGAGAAATAAAACATAACATAAAAAATGGCTGTTTAATTCAAATTGTCTACTTCAATCACATCTTGATTGCTCATTTCAAATTAATTACAGAGGAAAATAAATAAAGAAATTATAACATTGTCCAAATGCTTATGGACCCGAATGTACACGACGAGAAAAAAGCATGTGATGATGAAAAGCATAGAGATTTAAGCACTTATGTACGTCGCTCTGGATAAGTAATGTAAATGTAATGATTCACAAAGCTTAAATAGTTTATTTCACGCTAATAAAACCAATATGACAATATAATGGTGACATTACACAGATCATTCCCATTCTTCTTTCAGCTGTCACTCTTCAAGGCTGATGATGAAATGTTGAGTTTGCATGTGAATATGATCACTCTGTACTTATCTCTGTGTGCTCAATCTATCACATTGCTAATTGACTTAACACTGTGGAGAATTCAAAATTAGCATTTTAGGTGAGAATCAATACTGCATTACAGATTAGGGTGGAAGAGGTTTGGGCAAGACTGTACAAGCAGTACAATTAAGTGTGTGTTTGTGTATGTGTGTGTGTGTGTGTGTGTGTGTGTGTGTGTGTGTGTGTGTGTGTGTGTGTGTGTGTGAGAGAGAGAGAGAGAGAGAGAGAGAGAGAGAGAGAGAGAGAGAGAGAGAGAGAGAGAGAGAGAGAGAGAGAGAGGTTTCCAGGAAAGCTGGAACAATTCCTCTGAACAGAAGGCTAGTCAGCTCCGCATAATTCATCTAGAAAGGTTCATTCTTTCAGAAATGAAAGTGAAAGAGACGGAGTAAAAAGAGGTCCCTAGGAAAATCCCATAACACTGGAAACATTGGGATTTTCCACACACACAGTTTCTTTTCTAAAGATGCTGTGAACCTTTTACTCAGCTCGGTTGCTGTGGAAACATGGCGCATGGTTCTGTGCAACAGCGTCCCACTGCACTGAGGAAAGATATATATTCTGCCCTAATTTAAGTGGAAGGTGGTTTAAAGGAATAACAGTCCTTTTTTTAGTGAGGTATGAGCTCAGATTTTAGTACCACTGATGCTATGATAATACATGGTAGAACTTAACTTAAATTTAACTACATTTATGTCCATAAGTTTGGATAGTGACACAATTAATGTGCATTTGTTTCTTTACCCAATGCCTGTGGTCAAAGAATTCCTTCCTTGATTAATAAAAACCTTTTCACAACATCTTGCCAAGTCAAGAACAATCTCAAAAAAGCAGGCCTAATATTGTCAAAGTCTACAATCAAGAGCCACCATCATGAATGTAAATACAGAGGTTATACCTCAAGATTCAAACAAGCAGGAATGCTAAAGAACAGAAAAGCCAAATTAGACTTAGGCTAGAAAACATCTAAAAAAGATTCTCTGAACATATGAAACCAAGATGATGGGAATAGAAGAGTATGGATAAGGAAAGGAAGGGCTGATGATCCAAAGCTGGAACGTGTTCACTGTTTTTTATTGATGATGTGACTGCTGTAGAAGTAGAAGTACGAACTGTTAAGTGTATAGAGCTATACTTTCTGCTCAGATGCTTAAAACCCTAATCAGTCACCTGACCTTAACACTTTGAGCGTGGTTTTCACTCAACAAAATGTAAGGCAGAAAGGCTCAAATACAAGGTGTCTGCAGGAAAGACCTGGCAAAGAATATCAAAAAAGACACACACCTCACTTCCTGCTTGCGGACAATGTCACAGCTCGGTTCTTGGAAACTGAGGATTTGCTGATGCTGAAATTGAGGATTTGCACCCAGGTATTAAAAATGATCCCTATATGTATAAATTTGTTAGATTATCCAATTACTTTTGAGGCTGTGAAGATGGAGGTGTAAAAAATGACTAATTCCTAAACAATGTAATATTTTGTCTACACTTCAATCATACTGTATGCTAAATTGCTTCATTTCAAATCCATTGTGGTTTTGTGCAGAGTCAAAATGACAACAATAGTCAAAAGTGATTAACCAATAAGATCACAGTTTCCAAAGGCATAATGAGAATTGTGTGGTGGAAAATAGATCACACACACTTACAATGAAAATGGCAGCTCAAGTTCAAGTGGTTCAAGTTGCTAATGGTCAGTTGGGTTCATGTTTTGTACGCTTACAATATTTTTGTGAAGTAACATGTACTTTGGCTGGATAAGACGACTAATTCACTACTGATAATGTGATAGATTGTGAGGGTCTAGAGGATGTGTCACGCTGTGTAATCACTTGAGCCACCTAATCTTGCTGTGAAAATATTTGCATGCTATTTACTGTACACAGTATTCTCTACTGTGAATATCAGTCACACTTTTATTTCACTTTCTCATCAATTCCCTGTATGCTTCATTCTGCACCTACACATAAAAAATGGTAAACGATCTATTACATATGAAACTTTGTGGCTTTGACTGAAGGTTTGAGATGTTTATATTCAACGTGTGCTTGTGTCACACTTTAATGTTGTTATTGATCAGATAGAAAGTGCTGCTAATAAGTTGCATGCACCTTTTTTTTTTCTGAGAGACCAGATTGCATTGAGAGTCTGCATTATAGCAAAAAGGTAGAAAGAAATCAGCCCCAGCTTTGCTTCTACTGTTCTATGTGCTTTGCCTCTGACCACCGGTGGTGCTGTTGTGCTTGGTTTAATAAAAGATCAAAATAATCCACATGTATTATGACAAGTATTAAAAAAATCTGTTTTATAACAATCAATTTATACTTGATTGTAGATAGTGATTCATGTATATTAATTTGATAATAACTCATTTCTATGACTATTCATTTTTTTTAAATCGATGCATCTATTCAAATCATCCAATAGTCACACCCCTAACTAATTAAACTATTTTCTCTAAACTGTATCTTTCACCACTGTTTTTTAAGAATATAAAGTTTTACTGCTTCATGTATATAAACTTCATGTTTAATGCTGTGACTATATTAATCATTTCTCTCTGTGTCCTCCAGCAATGCAGCAGCCTACATACAGAGTAAAAATTTGCTGACATCATCGTCCAACATCCACTTGCTTAACGGAGCGAAGGGGATGGAAGACTAAGTGATAAAACAACAGAGAAGAGGAGGAAGAGGAGGAGATAGAATAGGAACAGGGGATGAGAGGCAAAAAAAATAAAGATACAGTGGGTGAGGAAGGAGGGAAGGATGGTGATTCAGAAGGAGGTCTTCTGTAGAGAAAGAGAGAGAGAGAGAGAGAGAGAGAGAGAGAGAGAGAGAGAGAGAGAGAGAGAGAGAGAGAGAGAGAGAGAGAAGGAGAGGGGTTGGGCTGAGGACTCGCTGCAATCAGCAGAGCACTGCAGCTCTCTCTCAGATTCCACCCATCCTTCTGCAGTTTCTCTCTCTCTCTCTTTCTCTCTCTCTCTCTCTCTCTCTCTCTCTCTCTCTCTCTCTCTCACTCTATCTATCCCACACACAAACACACTCAGCAGCAGAGCATCTCAGCAACACACTCATTTGCTGCCTCCTGAACTCCTGTCCTCCATTTCTAACAAGTGCGTCAGAGGCTGGATAAGGATCAGCATGCCTGGGGATACACAAGGCTTGCTGGACACGGACGCAGAGCTACCAGGTAAGAAACATATGACAACATGAAGAGGAAAAGAATGTGTGCAGTATATAACGTGAAAGCAGTGAGAGTTGGGATGATGGTAGTGTTTGTGGCAGTGTGCATATTTAAAGATCAATAAGTTACGGGGGCAAAGAGAGAGAAATGTGAAAAGAGACTGAGGGTTGAAGAAAGTGTGAAGCTTTCTGGACAAAATAAGAGAGAGAGAGAGAGACAGAGAGAGAGAGAGAGAGAGAGAGAGAGAGAGAGAGAGAGAGAGAGAGAGAGAGAGAGAGAGAGAGAGAGAGAGAGAGAGAGAGAGAGAGAGAGAGAGAGAGAGAGAGAGAGAGAGAGAGAGAGAGGTTGGGTTTGGCCGCACCCTGAAACAGCATCAGCATTGTCCCAAAAGAGATGCTGTAATATATCCAGAGCATGACACAGCATCACAGAGGACCCGTCAGATGAGAAATGAATGGCCAGCTCAAATGCCTGCTCAAAAATGTCATGTAAATGAGTAATTCTGGCTTTTGGATATTATAGCTATAGCCACAACAGCATCAGTAATCATTTTTTAATCGCTCTTTAATAGCACTGCAATTAACGATTAATGTTGTTGTTGCTGTAATACAGCATAACAGGGATGGAACATACAGTATATTATATATAATATAGTGAACATGATGTGTATATTATCTAGTTTAGCAAAGTTTTAAAAATCTTTTGGGTTTTATTAACAGAGACTTGATCTGTAATCTATATTATGCTACTTCTATTGTATATTCTAAAATTACAGTCTATTCATTTATATTGATATATGAAAAATAAATACTGTATATACAGTAAAAAATAGAGTCTAAATGACTACAACACAAGATCTGTGATGAGCCTGTATCTTGTATGTTTATCATCATGAGAGTCTTGTGTTGCAGTAAAAACAAGGAAGTGCCTTACGATAGCAGCCATACTTGATGTCGGATGCTAAAACATGAGTACCAGTGTGTGAGTGTGTGAGGTGGCCTAAAAAATAGTCTCTTATGTGTTAGTGTGTCGCCACTATCTTTAGTGTACTGAGCAAATTAGATGAGATGAGCAGCTAGTCCTCAGTAGAATCACATAGGCTACAGAGTAATACATATTAAGGAAGTTCTACGATCCATCTGTTTCAACAATCGAATAGAAATCAGTTGTTAGAAAAGAACTGAACAATCGTTTCTATCCAATTTATTCTCTCCCTTGGGAATCCTTTCAGCTTCATATTTCATCCAAGGTAATGAGATATAACTTTAAGTAAAATAATCATATTAGATTAAAAAGGAAAAGGGTATTTTTTTTTAATTACAGACCATCCAGAGTGGATTTGAATTGACAAGTGCCACGTAAAAGGATCTTAGCTGCTTTTGTTTGACCTTCTAATCTAGTGTGTCCTATTACATCACACACTGTTCAAGACTCGTCAAACAGTAGAGACAAAGATAACTGGGGTTGAATTTGGAAGCCGTTTGTTGTGGTAGCGTATGCTGGGCACGCATTGTTTGTTTGTTTGTTTGTTTGTTTGTTTGCTTTGTAATATTTACAGAATGTTTATTTATGAATTTCTGAAGGGAAAATATACAGTAAACCAAGATGGCTGGAATTCACTCTAACGTTGCCTCACTGTAGGGATTTAATTAGCCTCCTCTTTCTATAAACCTAGTAGGTGTGTGTTTATATTCTTGGTAGCACAAATGCATCAAAGTTCAAACAGGCAGAAAGAGTGTGTGTTGTGGAATCTGAATACAATTTAACATTAGCATTATATGTTGATTCTCAGTGGTGTGCAAGGCTCGAGCATTTTAATATTTTATTTCTCAGTATTGCTTAGCAGCGGAGACTCATTCCAAGTCTTTCAAAGGTTTTGATAACTGTTTATTTTAAGGATTCACAACAGATGTCTTGTTAACAAACGTCTTAAGGTGGATTATTTAGGATTCCTGTCGAGCACAAGAGCGCTGCAAATAATCAAGAAAAATACACAGAAAATACTCCCTAGACTTCATACATACAGTAGGGGACTTTTATTCACAAAACATCCTTTACATGAATGCTATTTCTTTGTGAACACACACAGAGTCATCTGAAGAAAAAAAAAAGGTTAGTATAACCCAAGTACATAAAATTACTATTATTCATTGATCTATTATCCTTTTTCCTCAGAATTTTTATGCAGAGAAACTTAAAGTAGGTAGATTAAGCACACCTTTATATAATATAAATTCTAATTACACAAGAAATGGGTTATGGCTCTTGTTTATTGTTTGGAATTCATAGGAAACACAGCATGAAGTCAGTAGAGATGTTCAGACTTTAGAAAAAACACTAATTCAACTGATATTTAATCATGATGATAGAGTATAATGCACTGCCTTAATACAGTCTCTTTGTGTAGATATTGCTGAATACAGTATGTTTAAGAGTTTTGATTTAAATCTTTATTGCCCCAGAGGAAATTTGTTTTGAACTCAAGGAAGCTACATTAACGTCCAACAACATTACAAACATAGAAGACACACACAAAAAAAAACGTGCCCCCCACCTAATTTCACTACCATCTGTCATTTAGGTTGAGTATGTGGAAATAGGATTATTTTCAGGATGGTCTTAAAATGTTACGCCAACATAGAAATGTTACAACATAGAAATATTACTACAACATAGATTTTTTTTGTTTTTCTAAGAAGATTCTCAGTGCTGTATTGTTATTAAGGATGTTTTCCGCATTTTCTCCCCAAATTGGTCACTTAGTATTACACGACAGCTACTTCAACTTCATCCGAGTCAGCCTACACGTTGCAACTGCTGTTTATTCTGCATCAAATGACTGTGTATAACACTCATCTAAATGCTGTCTGCCAGTTACCAGAAATCGAATTGCATTACCATCAATGTAGTAACTGAAATGCATTTGAGGTTTTTCTCATGGGCTTTTCTGAGTGTTATCCTGAGGATGCTTGGACAAAGTGCATTTGTGAATGTGACTAAGCAAGAAATTTCAGATTGCTCACTGCAGCACTGAAAGTCAGTGCATGCAGGTGCGAGAGGATTTTTTTTGGGGGGGGGTGGGAATGGGGGAGAGCTAATGCTGACTCAAGGTATAATATTTATGCTCGTGACACAGATAGACACAGATAGACACAGAATAGACACAGAAGTAGTGTATTTTTTAAGTGCCTTATACCTTCTGCACATTCGGTTTTGTAAACTGCAGGGGTTGGTATGGAAGGGCATTCAAGAAAGAGGTCATGAAAGAGAGAGAGAGAGAGAGAGAGAGAGAGAGAGAGAGAGAGAGAGAGAGAGAGAGAGAGAGAGAGAGAGAGAGAGAGTGCTGCATCAGTTGGTGCACTCCATGAGCAACTCTCCATGTCACAGAGATGCACATTGCAAGCAAATTTCAGGATCTGTCTGTATAGTTTTATGAAAGCAAGAGCTCTCTCTCTCTCTCTCTCTCTCTCTCTCTCTCTCTCTCTCTCTCTCTCTCTCTCTCTCTCTCTCTCTCTCTCTCTCTCTCTCTCTCTCTCTCTCTCTCTCTCTCTCTCTCTCTCTCTCTCTCTCTCTCTCTCGCTCTCTGTGTGACAAGCATACACAAAATCTGGCATAACCACTGCACTGTTTTTCATACTACCCCATAACAGTTGCTCCATGTGCCGGGTGCACAGGATGATGTAATCATTTTGTATCATGACTAAGTACAACAAACCACCCACAGCAAAGCATACTGATACACATGGCAGAGCTGAGGGACTATCTACCTCACACACACACACACACACACACACACACACACACACACACACACACACACACACACACACACACACACACACACACACACACACACACGGGCTGGGAGAAACAAAAAGCAATCTGAAAAACAGAAGTGGTTGTAATGGATCAGCTGGAAGATGAAACAGGAAGGACGTAGATGGTTGCCAGGTGTACAATTTCCATCCCAACTACATTTCAATAATCACACAAATAGATTAACCCAAAAATGTTGGAGGTATATGACAGAACAGTAAAATATATTTATGCAGTATTTGGCAGATAATAAATATTTCGCGTTAGTTTTAGTTCATCTTCTTCCTCATGTCCTCTTGATGTCCCAACTTTCCTTATTTGATAAGGAAAAAAACCAAAGTGTTCAGTCTTGAATTAAGAATTGTTTTTTTTTTTTTATATATATATAATTTACATTATTCACCTTTAAACAAGATCTTAGCAACCTCAGACGCTAGATTAGCAAAGAAAAATTTTGCCTGTGAACTTGTTCCAAATTTAGCCCAATTTTTTGTTAAAACACCAACTCTAGCAATGCCACATGGAGGTATTGCTCATGTGTATCCATATTTGTGTACCAAATAAATACATACATACATACATACATACATACATACATACATACATACATACATACATACATACATACATACATACATACATACATACATACATACATACATACATACATACATACATACATACATACATACATACATACAAAGCATTGGGGGAATTGGTGATTCTCTGCCCATCTTGACTTCTGAGAGACACTGACACCCTGGCTCTTTTTATATCCAATCATGTTGCCAATTGACCTAATAATTTGCAAATTGATCCTCCAGCTGTTCCATATGTGTACATTTAACTTTTCCAGCCTCTTAATGCTACCTGTCCCAACTTTTTTGGAATGTGTAGCTCTCATGAAATCCAATATGAGCCAATATTTGGCATGACATTTCAAAATATCTCACTTTCAACATTTGATATGTTATCTATATTCTATTGCGGATAACATAGAAGTTTATGAGATTTGTATATTATTGCATTCCTTTTTTATTCACAATTTGTTCAGAGACCCAACTTTTTTGAAATCGGGTTTGTACAGGATATGTTGACCAATGCCATTGTGCTAAATACCTGCTATCTATACATCATATAGTTTAAATATTCAGCCATTGTATTTGATCTGCAATTATATAGACCATTTATTTTGCATATGAACCCTTTGTAGGAATGTTAGAATGCCTACACCAGACCGTAGTTACCTTTACAGTATTTGGAAAATGCTGTTATCCAGGGGGACATACTCTTTTTTTTTTTTTCTTTTTTTTTAATAATCTCATTTTTATGTAGCTGAGCTGAATTTATAATTATAATTTATATGCCAAATCACCTTGGCATTTAATTTTGGTTGACAAGGTTATTTGAAGCTGTATTGGAGGATTGTGGTAACTCATCATTCATTAGTACTGTGGTGCCGATGTGTGTGTGCCTGCATGACTATCCTGCTGACAGTACAAATGGTTCCTCCTGTTACTGTCAGTGCTGTCAGTCTAAGTTTGCCTTGCAGGCAGAATAGGGAATTACTTCCATGAGTCTCTTACTCAACAGGCAAACTGCTGCTTCTCACTATCTAACCAAAGCTTCTTACACCATCACTACTTTCTCTAGAGTGATGAGATAGTCTTTGGAAAGTCTCTCTCCAAAGCTGCTTGTGTGTAGCAAATAAAAAGACCCTCCTGAGTAACTGGTCTGTTTTCTACCTGGCCCAAAATTACAAACTGATGAAAATGATATACACTATTCAGCTTATAAAATAGTTAAAAAAAAAAAAAAGGTTTTGAGACATTTCAAGCAGCAAAACCAAATTCCAAATTCAGTGTATGTTTAAATTAGAGTTCAAAACATAATATTTTTGTATAGACTGAAATAATGTATTTAATGTTATTTTTTTTTTTTACAATTTTCTATTTTATACTGTTTTATATTTGGTTTATTGCTTTTATGATATTTTGGGTGATGAATGATAAAATCTGGTAATTCAAAGTAGACTCGATGAGTTGATGTTGCGTTCATTCAAAAATGATAGATAAGAAAAAAGAAACTCAACTAAAACTCAAACTACAAACTGTGTCGGTGTCGATGACCTTTTCATGTAATATACTTAATATTTTATGTGACATTTTGAAGCCATTCCTGAGTAGTCATTCATGATTGCAGCATCAGGAAGTGATGAACAACATCAAGTAGTTCAGCTAAAGGTCAATGTTGTCCCTTTGTACAAAGAAATAGGTGATAGACCAATTAGAAGGATAGCATTCAAAGTGCTTATTTATTTCCTAAATTTCTTATCACCCTCTTTTTCAGATTTGTCCAGGCAAACCTCAAGCTCCACCGCCTCAACTCCAACTGACAGTGCCTCCAGCCCATCTCCGAGCACTCCACCCAAGCTTTCCCCACAATGTACCTCTCCATTTGGACCTCGCTTGGTCTTGTCTAAACCAAACCCTTCTACTCGACCTCAACCAGAGGGTGCCAGCTTTGAATCAGATGGGCGCACAGTAGGCAGACTAACAGGGCGGTTTGGTAGAAGTGGATGCAGACGAGGGCCAGTGAAAATGGAAAGGATTAAAGTTCTAACTGGAGCTGAAGTGGAGAGTGACTACCAAGAACCTGAGTCCATGGATGCAAGAGTTGTTATGGGGCAAGAAGCATTACTGAAAAACATGGAGACACAGATTGGTGTGCCTCCAGACAAAAAGACAAGTAAAGAATCATCCAGTTCAGAACCCACTCACTCAGATACTTCTACCCTTCAAGTGGAGAGTCAGATTAGTGTAGAGGAGAAAAATAAACTTGATACTGGTCAAGAGATCGAAAAATCTGCCAAAGTTATGACTTTGACTCCAACACCTGAACAAGAGAAAGGTTTAGATCAGCTACATGAATGCCCAATTCTAGAAGCCAAATCAGCAGATACTGAGCTTACAGAAAGCAGCACCTTTTTCCCAGATGATGAAGGAGACATGCTGTCTCTATCTCAGGGTGAAGTGCCTTCTTTGTCATTCTCTGAGCCCTCCTATCCAGTTGATCCTCAACGCATTGGTGTCCTTCCCGGACTGGACCCGGATCGTTATTACACAGCCCCTTCCACTCCAATTAAGATGGCTTATTGCTCACATCTTAAGCAACAATGGCAACCAAGCAGTCCAAGCACAGCTCCTGGTTCACCAACAGATGAGTCTGATCTGTGCTCCCCACCCACTTCTCCATCTGGATCCTACATTACTGCTGAAGGTGGCAGTTGTACCTCCTCTTACAATTCTGGCACTTCTCACTCCTGTTCACCTAATTTAACAGCTGAAGCTGAATTGCAGGAGGTCCCTGCCTGCTATGTGAGCTCTCTTTCTGAGATTGGAGATGAGCTGGGAGATGACAGACCTGTGGCTGAAAGGGAGCATTGTTTGTGTAAACCTGTCATGCCAGAGTTGACTGAGAGTGAGGAACATGAGGCGGAAAGGATAAAGAAAGAGACTTGTAGACCTCACTGGGTGACAGAGAGTGTTTCCTCACACAGGAGCAGCAGTGGTGGGACTACAGATTCAACACACAAGAGAGGAGGTTCTGAGGCCACTTTAGTCCAGGCAGCAACTCCAATAGCCACTGATATTTCAGAGCCTTTGGATGATCCAGATCAGGAGCTAGAGCTGGACTTTAATGACTGTATTTCAGAGCACTTTGCCAGGCATGATGCCCCTCTTAGCCTCGAAGAGGACTTTCCTTTAGATCTGGCATGTTCTTCTCCCTTCAGTCACCAGCAGGCAGCAGCTTCAAACACTTTAGACACAGGCAGTCTAACACCTGCCACTTGTTCATCAGAGATTTCAGACACTGATAATAACAGCTTGTATAGTGAGATGGGATCTTCTGCTCTGTTCTTCCATGGATGCTCCACAGATGATGGACCTGGTGGTGAGGGGATGATTCCTGCCACAATGCTACCAGTCCATGCCAGCTTCATATTCCAAGCAGATTCAATGGAAATAACGTTATTCCCTACAGACGATGAGCCAGAAAATGAAGTTGATGCATATGCTGCTGGAGAGGAAGAAGGGGATGTGGATGAATATGATGATGAAGATGAAGATGTGGACTTAAATGATGACAGCAATTTGGAACACCAAGTTGAAGCCATAAAGATTGGAGCAAGAGCAGCTGATGATCCAAATGATGAGGATACATCTGCCTCTTTCCTAAATTCACTCTCTGAGAACTCAATTAACGATGGAGTAGATGAGTCATTTGCTTTCCAGGATGACACAGAGGAGTCAATTGATTCGACCTCTTGTAATGGAGATGAAGAAGACCATCTGTACAGCACAGAAAGACATGCTGAGCTGGCACAGCAATTTCCTCCACAAGAAGACCATGTGCAGCCTGTAAGCTGTGCACGACCAGAATCCTCTGGAAGTGAGAGTGAAATGGAGATTTCCTCTGGATCTTCCGGGCAATCGAATACATTAATTCAGCAACATATGTCAGTCTGCAGAGCTCATGCTGAAGACATAAGCACACTTAATTCAAAGACAGAATGTGCAAAAAGACAAGATTCCTCAAGCGATATTAGGGAACAAAATGAAGAGATTCAACAGATCACAGATTCCAAAAATTCAGAAGAGACAGAAAATGCATGCTTTGTGGTGTCTCAACAAAGTGTCAATACAAACATTCTAGGCTCAGGAAATCAGGCAAGCTCAGCAGAGCTAGATAGAGTATCACAAACATACTCTAAACCAGTCCTTTGTGTGCTTGGTGCCACAGCAGCAGGCATAGATAATAAGATAAATATTCAGGTTGATAAAGATCTAGATCAGAAAAATGGAAATAACTCTGAATTTTTGAATACCTCACTCCAGCTTGATGAGACAGCAACCAATGATCTCAACAAGGGAGTCCCTTTGTTGTCCTATCCTAAAGATGATTGTAGCCCCACAAACATACCAGTTTGTGCCTATCCCGAGCTGTCTGAAGTACCAGATAACTTAACCCCTGCTGATATTTCCTCAACTGAACAGTCTCTTGACCAAGACAACCTGACCGAAAATCAACCCAGTACAGAGGATATAAGTGTTGGCTCTCTAACTATGTCCTGTTCTACTTACAGCAAGCTTGCCATCTCACCAAAGAAGGAGAACGCCCAAAGTAGCATAACAGAGAAGAGTGTTTCTCCTGATGATTGGGCTCCAGAAGAGCCATTCTGTGACTTCAGGCCAGATAATTTGCTTATGTGTGAGATAACTGGATCACTGCACAATAAGGGGATATCTGTAACTCCAAACATTTCTGCCCCGTATAACATGATGGGTGATCTCGAGGATAACAACAGCTACTGTCTCTTGCCAGAAAAGATGTCAAATAACGAAGCTGGTATGCTGGAGACAAATTTGTCCACTTGGAAATCCATTGAGGACCTCTCAGAGGCAGGAGGGGGTGAGGATGATGCAAACAACCTCCAGAATCCAGACAATAATGCACTTATACAATGCCATTCAGAAAATATTCGGGAAACTACATGGAACAACCCTGAAAAAAGCCGTTCACCCAGTATGCCAGGTGCACAGTCTACATGTATACCATTAAATATTCTTTCACATGATGGGAAAGATGAGAAAGACCAGCCTACTGACACAGATTTTAATATTCCTGAGGAACCCACATCAAAAATACTCATAAATGAAAGCCCAAACATTTTGCGCAAACAGGGAACAGAAGTCCTGGATTCAGCTCAAGAAGAGGATAAGGCACTCATTTTAGGTTATAACAATTTGTACAAACAAAACGATCTCTGTGAGCCCAACACGACAAATAAAATATCAGACAAGCCAAGTGGAATACAGATTCATGAAACTTCTGAACAAATGTGTCTGGTAAATACTGATTCAACAGTCTCAGAAAACAAGCTTGTATTTAAACTAGAAGGAGGGTCATTTGGCAACTTTGACCACAAAAAGAAATCAAGTGAAGCAAAGCGTCATATTTCCTCTTCTGACAAGTCTCTGATACACAAAAAGATAGCTACCTGCTCTCTTACAATTGGGGCATCAAATTTAGATGCCAGGCAATTACAGTCTAACATAAGAAAAGATGAAAATCATGTCAATTTTCTGAGTCAAGTGGCTGACAAACAAATTCAACCAAAGAGTGAAAATAGTACATGTATATCGCTCAAGGAAAAGAAGGCCATTGAAACATGCACAATAAAGGAGACAAACAAAAATGTCAGAGAGAAGAATACTGTTTTTGAACTAAGTAAAGATGAGACTGAAGTTCCACAGGAAACACGTAATTCTGATGCAGAAAAAGGAGAACTGAATACTACCATAGTGAACTGTGGTAGGGGAAAATCTGTTTCAGATAGCAAGACACCAAAGGAAGCTGCCACCTCTGACAACAGCAAAATTGCCCTGGAGAAAATAGAAGACATCAGAAATAAAGAGAGTAAAGAGACTAAAAAAACACAAACATCTGCAAATCATACATTTTCTCAGCATAACAAAAATACTCCAGGAACTCAACAGCAATTACATGCTAGCGATTCTAGTGGAGAGAAAGATACTCATCAAACTGTATTCCAGCCTGCAGAATCCAGCTCCAATACACTTGAAAGAAACACCAATTTCAGAGAATCGACAGGTTCTACTGACTCAGATGGTCTCAGCAATTCAAACCAGAAAGAAGCACTTTATCATGGTACATTAGAAGGGCTGGAATCACACAAAAGCACACAAGATGCAAGTGATGATGTCAGGGACGCCTCTATTTTTGTAGAAGAAATTTCAGAACTCAGCACACATCTCGCTTCTTCATCATCCACAGATGTGTTGGAGGAGGATCTTCGTGCACCTATCCAAGAGTCCCAGTCTTCATTTAACAGTTCTCAAATACACAATCTCCTCACTCACAGAGAAAAAACACTAAATGATGGACTGCATCAACATGAATCACAGAGCTCTCTTCAAGTGATAAATACGGAACAGCCAGATGTTGAGTCTGAGGAAGAATTATCGATCTCACTTCCAGTACAGGATACGCATCAAATTGTGAACGAGCAGTCAGGCTTAAAGTCAAACACTTGCAAACAAGAGAAACCTGAAGGTGTGTTGTATTTCAAATCACAGTTTCTCTGCTATTGTTTATTAAATGTACAACACCAATATTTCTGCATATACAGGGTCACTATTGAAAATAAAATTTTGATGCATTTTTTTTTTTGGTTCTCTTAAGCAGTGGGCATAGAACACAGACCCGAATCACCCAAAAGCCCCCAAACCCACCCTGTTCGATGTATAGGAAACAGAGATAGTACTCCTGCTCACAGAAAATCTAGCCTGAGCAAAGAAAGAGAGATATTACCATGCATCACCTCTGCATTAAATTTCCCTGTGCAAGCAAGACAACATCCAACTGAAAAGCACACTGATCAAGAGGATGGGTGTTCAACCAATGACAGAACAAATGAATCTAAGGAAGTGGATCTCTCCTTAAAAAATAACAGTATGTCTTATTGAGTACAGTATGTTTATTACATGAAGTCTGTCCTTGTTATCATTTACAAAACATCTGCCATTTTCAACTGTGTATGAGGCCCAAAGAATTTACTCTGTCTCTATGTTTGAATTACAAAGTCGGCTCATGTAATGAAACAGACAGTGATGGATCAATTCCTGAGCTGGAAGAACCAACCAGAAGTCTCTTGAAAACTTCAGACCCACAAGTATGTAAATAACAAGTGCATTCTTTTGAAAAAAAAAGAAAAGAAATGCATACCAGAACTGTATCTATATATAAATTTGTCTGATATAATCTCTCTCAGATATCACATTCTACAGCGGATGAGTCGGTGAGCAAAACTAAGCAGAGTCGAAGTGAGAAAAAGGCACGAAAGGTATGTAAGACTTTATCGATTCCAACTTTTAGAGACTCGTTTACAAATATCGTCTTTCTTGCTCATTCAGCATTTTTTAATCTTTCTTGTTGTGGGTATGTAGGCTATGTCTAAGCTTGGCTTAAAACAGATCCATGGAGTTACACGGATTACGATCCGGAAGTCCAAGAATATCCTATTTGTAATTACCCGCCCAGATGTCTTTAAAAGCCCTGCATCAGATATCTACATAGTCTTTGGGGAGGCCAAGGTAAGTATTTTCATAAACGTGTGATTATTTTTGTGTTCAAGAGTATTCGAATAATATTTGTTAAGGTTTAGTTACATTACATTCCTTGTGTACAGATGTCCAGATAAACAACAACATGATGACATTCACTTTTTAATGCCTTATTTATTATTGATATGCCATTGATTTTGGCAATTATTGAATATTTCATGAATATACTAAGATGATTTAAAGTATTCAGGTTTTGTACTTGTGCTTCACATTATCATGTAAACATATGAGGTATTCAGAGTGTGACAGAATAAATGCATACTTTTCCAATTTTTATTTTATTTTATTTTTTTCCAAAAATAAGCAATGTTATTAATTTACTAATGTCATAGAAAAAAATCTGTGCAAGTTGATGTCTAATGTCTGGTCCAAAGATCTGCTTTCATTTAAAGAATTTTATTTCAATGCAAGTGTTTGGCTAAATCACAGCAGAAGACCTGCTTCAGATGGCATGATAGAAACCTAGTTACTGAACTATGGACTATGAGCTATGGAACATATGGGTTTGTCGATCAAATTTAATTAAAAATTTGCTGGCTCTGGATCAGGACCACAGTTGCCAGTACAAGCACAAGTAAGTATAGTGTAGAGAAAAAAAATTAAAAACATTTCTACCCTGCCTCTGTTACAGATTGAGGACCTGTCACAGCAAGTGCACAAGGCTGCAGCAGAGAAATTTAAGGTTCCGCTTGACCCGTCCCCTGTCACCCCTGACATCATGCCCAACCTCACCATAAAAGAGGAGAGTGAGGAAGAAGAAGAGGTAGAGAGTCAATACTGTCTTTATAATTGCTCCCTAATAGCTTGACTTTTACTGAAATATAACTGACATAATGAAAAAGGGAGACATTTTTTATTTTTTTATAAAATAAAAATCAAATATCCAAAAAGCTAAGTATATTATCAAATAAAATACTGTAGTGTAATATTATTTGGCCACTTCAGTATATGTAACCTTCTCTAATGTGCTCACCATTGTGTATTTAAGACTAAAAATAAACAAAAAATGAATTTCTTTCAATTTCTCTATATCAGGTGGATGAGAGTGGACTGGAACAGAGAGATATAGAGCTGGTCATGGCGCAGGCTAATGTGGCTCGGGCTAAAGCTGTCCGTGCATTACGTCACAACAAGAACGATATTGTCAATGCTATTATGGTAAGGCAACACAATTTTTTAATAGTATATATTTAAACAGCTCAGTGACTGTGAGCCTTTTTTGTAAATATAGCACTGTTACAGAAGATTATTCTACTACTACCTATTTTTACAGAGTATGAAATAATGTTTTTTATTTTATATATGTATTTCTATCTTTAGGAGCTAACCATGTGATAGAAGAGGTCTTGACCACCCCCAGCTTTTTTCCTGGCATACCCATCAACCCTTCCCAGTAATGCTGCTACGTACTTTCAATGTCCTTTACCTGCTAAATAAACTCTATAAAAAAACGACTTTTTTGTTGATTCTTATATTTCATTAACTGAAAATCTGTAATCACCCACACAGTGTATGAAATATGCTAGATTTGGGATGTATTTGTAGTGATATTTTATCACACTTTACTCAAAGCACATGTGTTGTGATGCTAGCTGTGACTGGCAATGAAATATAAACCAGCAGATGATATTCTATTTTTGTCTCATTCTATAATCTTGACCATTTATTCTTGTAATTCTTTCTCTTTCACTCTGTCCAACACACAGAAGGTGGAGACATGGCATTTATCTAAGCATTTATCAATGCAATGTGGAATATAAATATAATTATCCTCTTCACTCACTACAAAAACAGTTGGAACATCCTTTAAAATTGAGTCCCTTGTTGGAACCTTCCTAGAAACATAATGTGTGTGGGGGGGGGATTCATATTTTCATCATGTTTTCTTTCAAAAACTAGTAGATAATTCATATATGCTTGTGAGGTATTATGTAATGTTTAATGTAGATACAGTACTAAATGATGACAGTGAATTATTAACCTGCATCTCAATCAAAATGAGCTGAAATACTTTTCAAATTTGATTCGCAGTCATTCTTTTCATTTGCTCTAAATAACATCATATTGCTGAACACTTTGTGTGAAACAATTATTCACTCTGAATGGGATTTGAATCCATCTCAAGGTTACAATTATAATCAGCTCTTTACAAATGGAAGTTGAACCAGAAACATGTTCCATTTTAATGATCGTTGAGGAATCCATCCATAGTATTGGTAAATTCCACTGTTATGTACAGTATGGAAGGAGTGACAGGGGCAGAGGGAAATAACATGAGAGGAACCAAACTTCAAAGGACATCCATTGTGTTCTAGGTTAGCATGTTGTTATTTAGAGTCATAGGATAAAGCTCCAAGCAGAAGATGTATTAGGATGAAACAATAAACTATAAATATGCACCTCACTGGTTATTTCAATCTAGACCAAGAAGTAGTTACCCGTGGGATTTTCGAACAATGAGAACCAAAAAATGGGACTTTTACTTTGTGTAGTGCCTGAGAAATACAGAAACAAAAGAAAATTTGGACAGTGAAGAAAGGTTTCATGTTTCAAGTTTGTCATCTGCCTAGAGAGTACTTTAGGCATCTAAATACAATGAAACTCATGTGCTACTGTTGTACATTAGGAGATACCGCACATACAGTGTTCTAAATTATTAACATATTCTAGTAAGAAGTAATAATGGTATTATTTAAACAGTGCAACAGTGTGTGTGGTCCTAAGGTGTCATAGTGGGAAATATTGCACATACTATAGAAGGACAGTGATAGTTAGATTTTGTTCAACAATTCTTAATGGTGAGTGGACCATATGAAGTTCTCAGTAATGTAAACAACGGGGAACTCGAAGCTGTTGACCCAATCCATTAGTATTTCATTGATGATGATGAGGTTGTGTTCCCTTTCCTGTGTCGTCTGATACAAAATCCTTGGTCTTCAGGTTGATGTTAATTGTGAGGTAGTTCCTGACACCATTGTTTTAGGATGCACACCTTTTATTAGTGCACATTGGAGCTGTTTGTAATCACATTTGTAAGTGAATAAGGAGTACAAAAGAGGACTGAAAACACACCCCTGAGGGTCTCTAGTGTTGATGGTCAGCAGGGTAGAGATGTTGCTGCCAATTCTTAACCACCAGGCTTGGAGAGAAATGTGTGTTCTTTCTCTCCAGGTGGGAGAGAGCGTTATGTAGGGTGAACTACAGTAAGCAAACTGTAGTGGGTTGAGTGAGGCATGCAGCACACAGTAGATGTAGTCACTGATGAGCCTTTCAAAGAATTTGCTGACAGTGGGAGTCAGAGCAACGAATCACAGTCGTTTACCAAAAATTTCTTCAGTACAGGCATAATGGTGGACATTTTGAAACATGTGAGGACTACAGACAAGGACAGGGAGAGGTTGAAAATGTCCATGAAAACAACAGGCCCGCCAGGCTTTAAGGACGTGGCCAGGGACGCCATCTGGACCCACAGCCTTGCAGCCTCACCCGTTGAAATGATCAGATTACAGCCACTACAGAGATGGAGAGTTTACCATCCTTTTCGGTATTGGCTGCAGAAGCTCTCTTTTTGGGAGCAGGGTTGTTTGCCTCAAAGTGGGTATAAACAGTTTAAGCTCTTTCAATATAGATGCAGCAGTGTTCAAAGCTCAATTCTAAAGTGCGGTGTCTTGTGTAATTTTATAAAACTATGCTATTTATTCATTCACAGATCTTCAATAAATCCTCTACCCTGGTCAGGTTCATGATCTACCCGAGGAACAACATGCACATGCACAATTTTAACAATTGCAATAAAGTAATTCATACAACAATAAAAGTGCCCGTGATGAATTGACAATGTAATTTCACAATTCATGAACTTAAGAGTGCAGATTTTTCCTCATAGAGTTTCTCAAGGAGTAAAGATCAGCAACGCATCACTTTATAATGATATGGTTTATTTGTAATACTACTCCACTTTGGAGAGTTGGAAAGACATAGAACAGAGTATTTGGATAAAGTCTGGTCTATTTCTGCCAAGTGGTCCAGGAGGTTATATTGGGTACAGATCAATGTAGTGTGAAGTAGATTCATCTCAGAAGGTGAGCAAAGGCCTTCATCAAAATGTGAATTGTTGAAACTAACAACTGTGAGGTTACATTAGTCCGAGAACATATTAGCTTTAAAATATTCTGCTTTAAAATAACACTAAATATATACCAAGCTAGTGATATCCACTAGTGAAATGTTATTCAGGAAATGCAAGTTCAAAAGGTCACACAGACAAGATTTAAACAAATTGAAATGTTTACTTCTGTAAGTCATCCAAACCACAACTGTGAAACAATACAGACAAAACAGTGGCTTTTTCTTTGAAGTAAACCAGACACCATTTTATGATGGTTTTATAACATCCCAGGTGCTTCTTTAATGTTAGGCTGTGATACTGTGCCACATTTATTAGGACATTTATAGTTTAACCTTGAATCTCACCTTTAGCAATGATCCAAGCGACTGTGTGTGTGAGTGTGTGAGTGTGTGTGTGTGTGTGTGTGTGAGAGAGAGAGAGAGCGCACACTGGGGATGTCTAAACTTACAAGTCTAAAAATACTTATGCACAGGGAGGAGCTCAATAATTCTACAATGATCTGTGAAAATGGACTGAGTTTAGTATTGAAAAAAAAGTATGCTTTAAGGCCAGGCAAACTGTAAGGCATCAGAGTATTTGATAAGGCTTAGCCCTATAGGGCTTCAATTCACCTCTTTCAGAGTCCAATTTGCCCTAACAGCCCATGACCTCTGACCTCTATCTCCACCTCTATTCCAGGATCAGCTCTTAGGAGGCAGGACGTTGGCTTGGAAGTGGCCCTGATTAGTGATATTCCCAGCAGGAAAGTAACGAGCCACCACAAACGTCGAGCCGTCGGATGCAACAGCTTTACCGACACCCAGTTTCTTTGTGCTCTTCCACACCATCGCAGTGAAATGACCTGAATAAGAGATGACACATAGGTTACTTGGATGTGGAAATGTACACTGTGCATGCTTGAGCAAGAGTCAGAACATCTGACTGATTTTGTAATCCAGCGTCACTAATACAAACGTCACAATTGCTATGTGAATACAAAGGTAAATATTTATGCGCCATAAGGGGATGTGGAAAGAAGAAGATTTCTTTTCCTTCCCGTTTTTATCTCCTTTGTGAGGTGATAAAAAAAAACCAAGTGCTAGTCACCAAGTGCTAGTAAGTAATGTCCAGGAAGAGATGATACAATCCAAATACTTTTAATGAGTATGGTATGCTGGAAGATATTACTCATCAACAGTTATGCTCATTGAACCTCCTGGAAGTGGGGGCTTCTTGAAAAGTCTTATTTGCATTAGAAAGCATAAAGAAAAAGTGAGCGTGCTTAAGTTTACGTAAGAGAGCATGCTTACCGGTTCCAGAGGAGAATCCCGGCTGGTTAAAGTTGTACTGGTTCACCTCATTATACCAGCGATCAGTCACATCCTTTCCTAAGACACAGTCACATAACAAATGATTTGTAGCAAACAAATGATTTCAAAATTGAAAATTCATACAAGCAAGCGCTGCATCCATCTTTACTTCGACTAAAATTCAGGCCCCCATCCTGGTGTCTGAAGATGTTAAGACTCTATCTAGGGCATTTATCATGACTCATGACAATAACTTTAGAATATTTATTATTTCACATTGTTCTTATACCCTTGTAAGGAATCACCACAATATGATACGCACTTCACTCCTCCAGAGATCTCTCTAGAGCCACAAACCACAGCGTGAACGGAAATTTTGAATAAGATCCAGATAAACATTTTGTATTCAAATGTAATCTTAAGAAGTAGTTCCACCTCATCATCAGTCCACACCAATGAATCATTTCATTTCTTTTGTTTTTTATTATTATTATTATTATTATTATGCAGTTGATTTTCTGCAGTTCTGCTACTTTACCATTCAATACACACTAATTCCTTAGGTGTTGACATAACAGATTATTAAATACTATTACCTCATACTGGGCTGGGTGCTAATGTGATTAAAAAAATCTAGGGTTTCAAATATATCTGTATGCATTTCTCAAAAAGACAGGGCCTCAAAGTCATCAGTTGGAAATAAGTCACCATGTATTATTTGTCTCATAACTGATCAAAACCCTGTTTGCAAAAATCACTAAATACAGAATAGGTGAATTAAATTTAATCAGAAAGAGAAATAATACACGTTTCTGATTACATTACAAATATTCCAATACTATATTAATTAAATATTTTTAAGAATATAAGAATAAGAATAGTACCTAAAAAAAATAAGTGGTGTAACAAAGTGTAGTGCTGTGCATAATTTATATGAAATATAAAGACAAATATTTTAAATTATATGTTTTAACATTTCAAAAATTAATTAAAACATTCCATTTAGTGAATATACTAGTTAAATAAATAATCAGTCTTGACCAGTGAGGAACAATATACTCAGAGACACTGTTCAAACTCTTAATAAACTTTAAAAAGTATGTTTGTAACACTTTATGAATCATTCTGGACCGGTCAGACATTCCATTCCATTTAGTCAGCATTTTAACTAACATGGGCTAACATGGAGACTGTCACTACAAAATCAGTCCCAGCTGTTGCAAAGAGGGGAGAAGATAGGAGGGAGGAGGGGAAGCAGATGTTAGCCATGTCTTGGACACAACCTCAATAAGACTTTATTTTGTTGTACTACTGATCCAGTATTCTTACCCGTTTGATCATATGATGCCCAGGCTAGATTTTCTCCACAGTTTCCTCTACTCGATTCAACACTGTGCTTTAAAATCCTGGTGCTAGCCAAACTCTCAGAGTATCTAAGACGACACAGATCTTGTGTGAGTGCAGAGCAAATTGATATGTTGCCAATACAGATCAGGACATAGGTTTATCATGACATTCATTTAAACTACTACTCCCTTACCTCGCCGCCTCTCTGCAAAGTTTGTTGCTGAGCTTTAATGGCGGTGCTTGATGCTTCTTTCTGTAGTCATTATGACACTTCAGCACCTCATCACTGAATATCCTTGAGGCTAAAAGAGAGAGATAGATATAGCCAAATTTGAATAGCACAGTTGCAATGGTACAACTGTAGTGTAATGTACAACTGCACAAGATACCAAACATTTGCTTCATTAAGACCATTTTTGTATTTTCGAACACCGATTATCTGTTTCGTTCAACAGTCTCTCAGTGTAGGATAGGAACCATTATATTAGTATAATTGAGTTAGGAGAAGAGAGCACTTTAGCAATACATTGTAAAGGCACACACCCAATTCTCACATTAGGCAATTCTTATATACCTTATGTCTTTTTTCTGACAAACACATAACATAATCCTTATCAGCTAAAAAGTAATAGACCATTACTCGTTATATGTGAATGTGTGAAATTTCTAAGCCTCATTTTCACCAGATTGGGTACTTAGCACTTAGGGTACTAGAGCTTAGCATAAAAATACTGAACAATGCACCAAGAACAATGCACTCTTATAATAACAATTGTAGCTATTGAAAGGGCCTATTTAGAAGACCTACTGCATCATACTAGATGCTGAACAATGCAGTGACTATGGTCTATCTCTCTCTCTCTCTCTCTCTCTCACACACACACACACACACACACACACATATAGCAGGCCAGTGGATTAAAAATGCACATGACTGTCTGTTATGGCAAATTCCTCTCATTAAGGATAAGGAAACAATGACATAGGCATTTGAAATGAACTGTTTTTCTTACCTGACTTGCCCATGATGAAGAATATGTTCTGTCCTGGCCTTGTGCTTATTCACTGCTCTTGGAAGCTTCCACCTTCTCCCTTTCTCTTTCTCTCTCACACACACTCTCTGTCTGTCCCTTCTCAGACGTCTAGTCCTGCTGTCCAGCACTTCATCCACTTACTATATCTTCCTTTACCACAAATGCACACACAATACAGCAGACATTTGTAAATCCACAATCCAGACTGTGAAAGTGCACTACCTTTCTCTGCTTTAACTTTTGGTGTTTGGTCACATTCCCTCTTATTTCCTCTCTCTCTCTCTCCCTCTCTCTCTCTCTCCCTCTCTCTCTCTGTGTGCATGTTAAGAGAGAAGAGAGAAGGAAACCTCTTCTTTGATTACATCATCAGTGTGAGCCATGTGACCTTATATGGGGCTGGCACGCCTGCATTCACATTGAAACAGTGATCCACAGCACAGCTGCAGACAGACAAACAGACACACACACACACACACACACACACACACACACACACACACACACACACACACACACACACACACACACACACACACACACACACACACACACACACACACAAGTTCAAGTGTAATGGGTGTGTGATCAAACTAGCCTAATCCCAGATCCGCTGCATGTTACTTGCTACAATGTGAGAATGCTGCCAATGTTTGCATTTTTTCTCCTGGTCTTTCATGGCTTACAGACATCATTCCTCATCTGTTGTTTAAACACTAGCGTTTTCTAAGCACAAAAAATTTCAGGGGGGAATAAGCTGACTTAAGAAACAGATCACTTATATTCTTAGTTGTCAGCTAGATTGTTATGTAACAGAAAGTCAAGAAAAAGTTGATGATTTGATATGTTGTATGCTGTAAATGAGAAGATGGCAAGCATTCCTCCTAGGCAAGAACTAGAATCTGAGGCTACAATGTGTAAGAAATTACAGAAATTTCACCCAAATTCCACTCCAAGGTACACATCTAAAAGAGCTCATTCCTAATAAGTATCATAAGGTAATACGATTAGGACTCTAAACGTATAAACTTGATTCAATTATAAATATGGGAACGGCAGCAGGACATTAAAGATCACCACGAACAAAGGGTCTACGTGACTGCGATTACCATTTAAAGTGACCACTTGGTTGATAACAATTGTAACAATACCAAGACAAGATGTACGTGACCATGATTAACATTTAAAGACATCAGCTAGACAACAAGGTGTAGCCCAGCCATTTGGGAGACACTCAATACACATTCAAAGCGGAACTTCATTTAAATTACCAAAAGGGAAAACTGTATATAATGCTTGAGCAGGATTTGCTCGGGGTTCTTATTGACTCAGATGAACCCAAAGTACGTCATGTATTTTGTCACTGCTATGCTGGAATAAACTTCTTGTTCTTCATTAAGATCTTCAACATCATCGTCTTATTTTTACACTACGCATTTTTTCTTTTTCTTACAAATGTGTACAGGCTCTTCTAATCTGGACAGTAGTCATTTTCCAATGACTCAATTTCAGTGATCCTGTGCTGTTTTTACCAAAACTCTTCTGGTTTAAATCTGGCTTTACACCGATACAATGAGTGGCATAGTCCTTGCAGTCCTTGTTGGATGGGCTACAATGTGTGCTACAAATGGGGATGTAGAAGCTTATGCCATTATTCAGGCCTTTTTCATCATTCAGGTCTTTTTATTGTATATTGGCATGGACACAAACTATCCTTTTCTCGTTATCTGCAAGTAGCATGTACACACAGGCGCATTCGTGAACACACCCACAATGGGAAACTTGTTTAGGAGACTGTGAGAAAAGGTCAAAAATATGAAATGTTAATTTAAATATAAAAAAACAAAATTCTGTCTAAAAATTAAAACATTAACATTAGACTAATAAGTCTGTACATGTACATCATGTACAGTTTGAACGACTCCTTTAGCACCATCTTCCAACATGCAACAGAGATACAGGCATGCTGTATGCAGCATGTGTGCTGTAAATGAGAAGATGGCAAGCATTCAAATAAAAATATAATATTTAATATGTCTATATTGCCAGTATTTTGTAAGAATAGTATATATCACAATAACCAATGAAAAATTTGTTTAATTTTACAATATAGCCACCCTCATTATAATCTCATTGTAATTGTATTTACGCTGAAGTACAGAATATAGATTAGATTAGTATAGTATATTTTAGTGTAGTAAAACATTTTGGAGGCAGATCTAAAAAGGCAACGAACAGCAGGATACTCAAACTCAATTTCAAGCACAATGATGGTCTAGATAACAGAAGGAAAAACGTCAGACGTCAAAAGGCTGTAAACCGTTGATCAGTTGCGCAAGGGTGTGAACATGTAATCTTATCATATCATACACTCTGCTATCAGTACAAACACATTTGCTCTAGAAAATACTTGTTTATTGTAGATTCTTGGCTCTGGGGATGGGATAATGAGAGCATTTGCATTCACTAGACTGTCCCAAACACATTTGGGAGATTTTGAAACGGTGTATTAGACTACAACTGTTATCAAAACATGTAATTTGGAATAATGGTGTTCAGCCCATTTGAACAGAGAATTAGAAACTCTGGGTGCATCTGAGTCAGCTTTCTAATTGTGTAGGAGGTGAATCAGTATATGAGTTGGAGCAGTGGTAAGGACTCATGGCTCACTACACAATGGGGCGCTGATGATTAAATTTATGGTATCATTCTAATTTCCTCATAAATCATTGTAGAAACCCCAATTTTTTTTTATATTTATGTCATTTCAAATTAGCACAAATTTCTGTCATGGTACTTCAAGCAGGATCATAGGCTAGCCAGTGGATTTCTAAAACTCCAACACTTAAAAGTCGTTAGATTCAAACAAACGATATATAGATATAGATATGTTAAATAATATGAAATTGCTAACATGATTAATCATTTGCTTACTTACAGTGGTAACTGAAGTTGGCTGAGAGGTGCTCCGCCATTTTTTTAAGTTGCAAGGCTTCAGAAAATATGGCGTTCTTTCCAGTAAGGGAACATAATGAGCGTCGACACTCCCTGGTTTTTGTGGTGCATTGTGTGATCTTCAGTACACTACAAGTATTTTGTGACTGCAAGAGACAGCCCCCAAAATGGCCGATTCCCTGATCAGTGCACTGACTACACTAGGAAGCTGACTGAGACAAAACTTGTGGCCAAGCCTTAACAATATTCATTCATTCATTCATTCATTCATTCATTCATTCATTCATTCATCCATTCATTCATTCATCTTCACCATGGGTTGTATAATATTTATTCATTGTTGTTATTCCAAAGCATATGACTGTCAAAGGGTATAAGAGTAAGAGATCGTCTAAGGATGGGCTAACATTAAATTCCACTACCCAATTGGATATATTTTTCAGTATACTAAATAGACTGATTTCTACATGGAAGCTGATTAGTGAGAGAGGTCAGGCAACCGGTTCAGGCTGACAGAAAAGCAGCAGTAACTCATATAAGCACTCTGTACAACCAAGATGAGCAGAAAAGGAGGTACAAATGCACAACACGTCAAGTGGCAAATAGAACAAGCACAATGGATTCCTCCTAGGCAAGAATAATAATCTGAGGCTACAATGTGTACAGGATCTTCTAATCTGGACAGTAGTCATTTTCCAATGACTCAGTTTCAGTGATCCTGTGCTGTTTTTACCAAAACTCTTCTGGTTTAAATCTGGCTTTACACAGATGCAATGAGTGGCATAGCATTGCAGTCCTTGTTTGTGGGCTACAATGTGTGCTACAAATGGGGATGTAGAAGCTTATGCCATTATTCAGGGTGTCTTTTTATTGTACATCGTCATGGACACACACAGGCGCATTAGTGGACACACACATGTATTCAGTGTGAAATTCGTTTAGGAGACTGTGAGAAAAGGTCAAAAATATGAAAGGTTCATTTAAATCTAACAAACCAAAATTCTGTCTAAAAATTAAAACATTAATATTAGACTAATGAGTCTGTACATGTACATAATATAATGTTTGGATGACTAGATTAGTACCATCTTCCATGGCTGCATTGGCCTCCACATCCCAGAATGCACTTGAACTTACTTCTTCACAGTTCACCTGCTCCCAATCACAAACACTCACTCATGGGTCCTTGATATTTACATTTATTCACTAGCACACATTGAAGTAAAACACTCAGTTACACTTTGACCTGACTTTATCAAGCTGTATCGCTTATCTTTGTTTGGCTATTTTTTGACTTTGTGTAGTATTTGACTTGTTCCAGTTTCCTCTGAGTTTTGTTTATCCTCTAAACTGTGCCTGTTTTTCACCTTTGGTGTTGCCTGAAGTTTTGGATTATTTGCTTTTTCCTCATTAAAACTTCTACTTACCTGACAGAAGTATGACTCACTTTGGATTTCTGATCAAGAGTTGCCCTTGCTGCTTTAATGCTGCTTTTGAGTTCTTTTATAATAATATGCTCAAGTTTAACAAGAACTGGACCACATTGGCTAATAATGTTTGAGGTCTGATCTTTAGATATTACAATGTCTTGCAGAAGTATTTCACCCCATTAAACTTTCCAACCTGTCCTGGAGTAGTATTACAAATTGGCCTACTTCATTTTTACCATTTGATTTACACAATATGTCTAGCATCTGAAGGTGACAAATGTGTTTTATTTATTGTGACACAATGTCAAATCAAATCAAATCAAATTTTATTTGTCACATACACATACATACAGGGTATGATATGCAGTGAAATTCTTTATGCAACTATCCAGTATAAGAATTAAAAATATAAAAAAGCATAAATAAAAGCAAAAAATAAAATAGTATAAAGTATATAAGAAAACTATATAAGAAAACTATATAAAACTATATAAAAATATGAAAATATAGATGAAGAAATAATGTACTGTATATGCATTTGCATAAATATATATATACATAAATGTGTATGGTATGTTGGGGGGTGGCTTAGTGGTTAGCACATTTGCCTCACACATCCAGGGTCAGGGTTCAATTCCCACCTCCGCCTTGTGTGTGTGGAGTTTGCATGTTTTCCCCGTGCCTCGGGGTTTTCCTCCGGGTACTCCGGTTTCCTCTCCTGGTCCAAAGACATGCATGGTAGGTTGATTGGCATCTCTGGAAAATTGTCCGTAGTGTGTGAGTGTGTGAATGAATGAGAGTGTGTGTGTGTGTGCGCCCTGTGATGGGTTGGCATTCCGTCCAGGGTGTATCCTGCCTTGATGCCCGATGACGCCTGAGATGAAAATGAATGAATGAATGAATGTATGGTATGTTGCTCGTCAATCATGAGTTGAG
Organism: Tachysurus fulvidraco; assembly: GCF_022655615.1. Lineage (NCBI taxonomy): Eukaryota > Metazoa > Chordata > Actinopteri > Siluriformes > Bagridae > Tachysurus > Tachysurus fulvidraco. The sequence goes on from NC_062542.1 coordinate 6,729,673, forward strand.
GAATTCCACAGCTTTTTCTGAGGTGGCTGAAGAGGCCAATCTGGGATTGGATGGTATTTCCACATGTAGGTATCTGGGCTTTCTGAATCAATACCAGCACACCTCATAACTTCCATGTTAAGTATCATTTCCTACAACTGAATATTCGGAATTCTATCATGTGGAAGCAGACGAGCTGTTTGCAGAAGGACCTAATTCCACTATCCAAAAAGAACCACTGCATGATAGATTTTCAGAATTTTTAGAGCCCCAGAATTTGAGCACACTCAAGATGTCAATACTGAAGGTGTCACAAGCTTTGGCAGTCCTACTGATTGTTAGCTCCAGGTATGGCTTGCCAGGAACAGGCAGAAACATGACTTTTCTCTTTGTGGTGCTAATGAAGTTGGCACATGATGAGGAGTGGTCCATCACATGCTGCACCTCCTGCTCTGTCCTGTCATTTAAGGCACAGGGCCATAGTTTCTTTCACCTGGTCATCTGTATAAACTCTATCTATCCTTGCAGTCATAAAATGTGACAAAGAACATCTATTAACATTACTTTTAATGCAGTTTGTGTCAAAGTGTATAAAACAACAAGAAATATACAATAACAGAACAAATGTATTTTTAAGATGCAAAAATACCATGATATAAAAACATTGAACAAAGTAACAAATGAAATGCTGATATATATGTATAATATATGTATACTTGAACTTGTACAGAGGCACTTATTAAAGTTTTAGATATTCAATATAATGGGAAAAAGGCAGAACGGAAACTGCAAGGCTCTTGAAGTTTCACAATCAACTAGGAGACATTATTCAGAGATCAGCTAGTCTTGAAAACTTACTCAACGTTAGAATAACAGTTCTGACACTTAAGACACCTTCCATAATTGTACATCTTACAGAAAGCTTCACCAAGTCAACAATTCAGCAAATGTATTACAAGCAGAGATACAGTTATACAAAATGAATAATTATCTTCTTACCAAGAAAACTCAGAAAAACAGTAAAAATGCTGTGGCATATTAGTTTCATTATGGTTTTAATGAAGTGGTCTGTCTGTTCTGTTTGAATTACTTTTGTTTAACTTCAGAACCAAGACCAACCTCCTCTGATCAAAGATCAGAAACTTTTTTCAAATATTAAATGCTCTTTTCAAATTCAGTACTTCTGCCTCAGCCTCCTGGACAATATAATGTAAAAAAGGCAGAACGGAAACTGCAAGGTTCTTGAAGTTTCACAATCAACTAGGAGTCATTATTCAGAGATCAGCTAGTCTCGAAATCTTACTCAACGTTAGAATAACAGTTCTGACACCTTCAGTAATTGTCAAATGAACTTCTTGAACAGTCAAATGAACAAATGAACAACAGAAAGCTTCACCAAAACAACAATTCAACAAATGTATTTCAAAAATGTGTTAATATAAACTCAAATTAAATTGCAGCCTGTGCTGTCAGAGATACAGATATAGAAAATTAATAATTATCTTCTTACCAAGAAAACTGAGAACAGTAAAAATGCTGTGGCATATTAGTTTCATTATGATTTTAATTACTGTACAGTAAGTGGTCTGTCTGTTCTGTTCGAATTACTTTTGTTTAACTTCAGGACCAAGACCAACCTCCTCTCATCAAAGACCAGAAACTTTTTTCAAAGATTAAATGCTCTTTTCAAATTCAGTACTTCTGCCTCAGCCTCCTGGACAGACATTTCCGGCTCCTTTAACAGCTTATTTGAAGATATCTCACATACACTCAAGTGATCAAAAAGTTTTTTGTGACCTAATTTCAGAACCCAATCCTTCTTCATGTGGAAGGCCACAGCTACATTATCCCATACATAATATTCCTTCCTTCTCAGTTTATCGACACATATTTCACCATTCTCGTCCACATACTGGCTGTATTCATAGCTATTTGAAGGAGACTGACAGCGCCAGGTCATTTTCTTTTCTCTGTACGAACACAAATCCTCTGCATCAACAGGTAAGCGAGGATATTTCCGGTAGTGCCGCATGTACCGTGGATGCACCAACACTGAATAGTTAATCTCTTTCTTGTGGAGCCTGGTTTCTAACACACGTAGAATCGGAGAATTTCCATTGCAGTGCTGCTTGCTGTATGCACTCAGGAGCTCTGTTAGAGGAAAAGTGAAGCGGAAGTTGCCATAAAGGGAATCAGTCTGGAATGCGGGAGAAGTAGCAAATTCCTTCTGTTTTGACTCATCAGATATTGAAAGGCCCCACCACAGGAATCTATCAGTACCACGTTTGAATCCTCTGTCTCTGAAGACTCCATTAAGGCCAGATTTCTCAGTTACATGGCAAACGTTGCGCTCTTGGAAGTGATATTCAGGATAACAGGGAATGTTTTTCTTACTCAGGTAGCGGTGTTCAGGTTTGCACTCTATCAGCTCAGTTAAACTGACATGAGCCCCTTCACAATAAGTGTAGGTACAGCCTCTGGGATTTTCACCTGACAACCATTCTCTAAAAAGAAACAATATTGGTTTTAATTTGTCAGCCATTTTATCTGTACACGTTTCACACAGCCTGTACTAACAGAAAATGTAGATTAAAATAGATTTGCATATACTCAAAACAACGATACAGAGTGTTCATAACTTTTGTAAGACTAGTGTATTGTTACAATCATATAGTATTATTGCTGTTTTTAAATGACCTAAAATTCTGGTGGTTTGATATCAGTGTTGAATCAGTTTAGTGAATCAGAGCTAACCAAAGTACGGCCAGTGTCCTAGCCAACATAGTCATATAGTCACGTATCATTTAGGCCTTGAAAAAGCTACAGACATCCATTTACTGAGCAATTTTAATCGTTGTAGTATCTATATATAGTCTAGTACGTTGAGAAAAATAATGATGTAATTCAAAGTTAACTGTGATGCTTAAAATATGCTAGTATGACTGATGTACAGTGAAATTAAAATTTATAAGCCATATCACATAGTCCTCTAAAGAAGTGGAAATTCATGAATACACGAAGTATGTAAAGTTTATTTAACATGACTATTGTGTATGTGTGTATGTATGTATATAGACATAAATGTAATATGTAATACACATAAACATGTGTGTGTATTTATATATATATATATATGTATATACAAACACACACACACACACACACACACACACACAATAGCAGATTTTTTTTATATACACAAACACATACACACATGCACACACATGCACACACATATACATGCACAGTATTTCAAACATCACAGATAACTTTCAATTACATCGTCATTTTTATAAACATACTAGACTCATTTCATGACTGTAATAATTTGAAATGCTTTAATAGATAAAAGATCAGGTTTCTACCCTAGTATTGTTACATATCGTAGTTAAGGGTTTCTTTTTTAATGAAATATGTAAGCATTAAGTAAAAAATGTGATATATGATATTATCCCTTTTATTCAGGGTTTACAACTTTGTCTGCTTTAGTGTGGTTTGTAGCGCCATCTAGAGGCGCAAGATTGAAACCACTCGACCTTTTAGATCCAGAATATCTTAAAAAGTAATTGGTGATCAAGAATTAACTTCAAATAGTTATTAATTATTAAGAATCGAAGCGCTCCTCAAACCGTCGTCGACTGTATTTTATGTAAGTTATTAAAACGAATCAGTGGGTCGATACATTGATTCACTCAGTATGTTGATCATATAAACCGAGTCGAGCACGTAAATCAACACACTCTGATTCTCAGTGAGCACGTAAACCGATTCACTCTGATTCACTCAGTGAGTCGAGCATGTAAACTGAATCACTCATATACATTGATTCACTCAGTATGTTGATGTTTTTGTTTGTGTTGTGGAGTTTTACTTCTAATTTTGTTTTACTTACACCGTGCACTATTTTATATACATGGAAGGAAAAGAAACAAGTTTATTTTATGTGTTTTATCTTCACATTTTTATAATAATTTTTTTTTTACTTTTTTTTTTATCTTCAAACTTATAAAAAAAAGTCTTCTGTCTGGATTTTAAAACCACAGTAAAAATAACCCTTAACGTTTTCTTTTTCGTTTTCTTTTTCAAGATCTAATACACTGTTGCACTATTAAATGTAAATAAATCAATAAAATCAACATTAATAATAATATAGAGAATTTACTTGGGACTGTAAAACCAAGATCATTTCCACATCATTTCCACATCATTGCCTACTTGGTTTATCACAATAGGCTGAAAAACACAAAGGGGTTAAATTTTTATACTAAAGGTTTCTAAAATTAACATACACATTAAAATTGTCAATAAAATTTTATAAATATTTATTTCATTACCTGACATTAGCCATTATCGCCACTTGTTTTGTGTCCTCAGTGTACAAACAGCAAATGTTCCAGCTTCCTCCCAGCCTCTGTAGGTTTCACACACACTGTGGTGACAAAAATAGCAAATTCAAAAAAGTTAAAATGTTAAACAAAAGAAATCTGAAAGCTGATCTCAAAATACAGTTGTGACAAAGAACAGACTTTATTTCAAAGAAACAAAACAAGGCAGTTTTGTGAAAACATAAAAAAGGCTTAGTCAGGGTGAGTTTTTTTTATACCTTCTTTAACACATTATATAAGCCCACATTTCCTGCCCTCATTAGTGTCTCATCTGCCACCAATATCTCCTGAGGTACTTTCCAACTCTGTGGTATAATTGTGGCATGACACACCCGGAATCGTTATTTTAAAAAGATAATGTGATAGGTTCATGAAGAAATTCTTGTTTCATGAGGAAATTCTTGGCCAGTGTTCTATAAGGAATCTCCCTAAAATGTTTGACCGGTATTCCTTTAAGGCTTCCTGGTTTATTACTGGTTTATCACTTGTACATCAGATATATATGTTGATCCTATTAACTTTCATTACTTAACTTTATTTAACTTGTTTTGAGCATACTGATTTTATAGAATACCACAAATACAACACAAGATTACATTAACAGTGTGAAAAATACAAAACCTTAACTCGGACGTAGGAGTCCTATGTTACAGAGAATCATTCTATCATCACAAAGAATTGGTAATAAAACATGTTTAGTGACAACCCTAGATATAAATGTGTCATGAAGTATAAGATATATAATGCATTCAGGAGTTCAGGAGTTTAAAATCAGTCAGTGAGTGACAGAAGTTATGCCTAGTACATAAATAACAATTTCCATAAAGTTGGATAAACATTAAATAGAATCCTCATTATTCAGTCCACATGCATTAATAACTCTTTGTAAGTAAGAAAGTAAAGAATGAAAGGAAGAACGTATACAATGTATGCATATGCAGAATGAATCATATTAAATAATGAAACAAATAAAACCTGCGTTAAGCCCTAATTATTTCATCTATAAATACAAATAAGTGACACAGTAACAAATATGAAATTTTTTGTTGTGATTAAGAATCAGAAAGATCCTAAAATTGCAGTGGAAGATATAGAATAGAAAAGAAAAGAAAAGAAAAGAAAAGAAAAGAAAGAAAAGAAAAGAAACGAAAAGAAAAGAAACAACAGACAGGATATCATTCGGCATACAATGAGAATCACAACACTGAAACTGGAAATCTCTGAGTCAGCCATATAATAAATTCAACTTTTAGGCATGCCCAAACATGCCTATAAAGAAACCCAAGAAATGATCATGACAAAATTTAAACCAAAACCTGATTAGATTTTCCATTCCCTGATGAATAATTACTAATTACTCATATTATATAGTATATACTCACCAAATGGTTGAATTAGATCCAACTTTCAGACCAGCTCCACTGATAAAGCAATAGATGAAAATAGTGAAAATAGTCACAGCTCCTCCTCTTTTGCTGGTTTATTGCTTCCTCGTTTGTTTTGTGCATCCTACTGAAAGACCCTTATTTTCTAACCAAGATGAAATGAAGACTGCTTTGCATCTGAATAAATAGATGATTTTCCATTAGATATTTTTATCCCTACTGAAATATTACTGTGTCCTTAAGTTATTTGATAGAACAAAATGAAATTGCTGATCCAAACACCTAAATATTTATAAATGAAAATCATGAAAATTGTCAGGAGTTCCTAAACTTTTTTATGCATACGACTGTATACATAAATGTAATATGTAATACACTATATATATATATATATATACATACACTACATACACAGGTGCAAGAAATGTTAAAGCTATGGGAATAAACTTCCACTCACTTATCTGAGGCAGTTTAATGAGTGAGGAGGAAAATGTTATCTTAGTCGGTTGCTGGTGACCGATGTGCAGTTTGAGTATTTCAGAAACTGCTGATCTGGGATTTTCACACAAAACAGAGTCACAAACCAAAAGTATCTATCGAGAAAATGACTTGTTGCCAGATGTGCTTCCAGCCGACAGCAAGGTTAAAGTACCTCAATAAACCCCTGGTTATAACTATGGTGAATAGAAAAGCATCTCAGACCACACAACATGCTGAATCTTCAAAATCTTCATTCTAAGACATACACTGTACACACAATCAATACAGTCTTAAATGATGTAGAAAACTAATGGATTTTATGTACTCTACACAAGAAATAACAAACTATACAAATAAAAAGAAATCTAGTCCCTACCACACAAATCCATTAAAAATGTAAAGGCATCAAAACACAACTTGCTTTAAATTGGCAAAGTAAGAACTACAATGAAAGTGGCATTGATGCAAAATGAAAAAGATGAAATAAGTAAATTAGATGAGGAATCTTTTGTCAACCAGAGTTTTTCTGGCCAGGTTCCTGCGACCAGTGACATTTCGGATCAGTCTGAAGACCTGTGAGAAAACACATAGAGATAGATTATGACAATCATCTGAATGTTTTCCAACATCAGAGTCTACTGAAGGTGTCACAAGCTTTGGCAGTCCTACTGATTGTTAGCTCCAGGTATGGTGTAAGAAATAAAAATAATGTGTGAAAATAAGACGATGAGGGTGAAGATCTTAATGAAGAACTAGAAGTTTATTGGGGGGGGGGTATGGTGGCTTAGTGGTTAGCATGGGGTTCGATTCCCGCCTCCGCCTTGTGTGTGTGGAGTTTGCATGTTCTCCCCATGCCTCGGGGGTTTCCTCCGGGTACTCCGGTTTCCTCCCCCGGTCCAAAGACATGCATGGTAGGTTGATTGGCATCTCTGGAAAATTGTCCTGAGTGTGTGAGTGAATGAGAGTGTGTCTGTGCCCTGCGATGGGTTGGCACTCCGTCCAGGGTGTATCCTGCCTCGATGCCCGATGACGCCTGAGATCTGTGACCCGAGAAGTTCGGATAAGCGGTAGAAAATGAATGAATGAAAAAAGTTTATTCCAGCATAGCAGTGACAAAATACATGACGTACTTTGGGTTCATCTGAGTCAGTAAGAACACAGGACAAATCCTGCTCAAGCATTTTATAGTTTTCTTCTTTGTAGTTTAAATGAGGTTCTGCTTTGAATGTATTGAGCGTAAGAGCTGAGTGTCTCCCAAATGGCTGGGCTACACCTTGTTGTCTAGCTGGATGTCTTTAAATGTTAATCATGGTCACGTACACATTGTCTTGGTATTGTTACAATTGTTATCAACCAAATGGTCACATTAAATTGTAATCGCAGTCAAGGAGACCCTTTGTTAGTGGCGATCCTTGATGTCCTGCTGCCGCTCCCATATTAACGATTGAATCAAGTTTATTAATTTAGAGTTCTAAAAGTATTACCTTATGATACATAAATCTTTTTAGGAATGAGCTTTTTTTGATGTGTATTATAACTGATCGCTCACATTCTATATATTTTATTCATTCTATATTCATATCTTATACTCATCCTGTTTATATTGTATCTCATCGTCTGCATTGTTTTCTTGTTTTTTTGTGTGTTTTTTGTGTGGTTTTTTCTTGTTTAGTTTGTATAGTATAGTGTTATTTATATCTGTATTTTTGAGAGTCACAAACTGCTGGAAACAAATTCCTTGGCCAATAAACCTGATTCTGATTCTGATATCTTGGAGTGGAATCTGGGTGCATTTATGTGTAATTTCTTACAGTGGCTTGCCAGGAACAGGCAGAAACATGACTTTTCTCTTTGTGGTGCTAATGAAGTTGGCACATGATGAGGAGTGGTCCATCACATGCTGCACCTCTTGCTCTGTCCTGTCATTTAAGGCACAGGGCCATAGTTTCTTTCACCTGGTCATCTGTATAAACTCTATCCATCCTTGCAGTCATAAAATGTGACAAAGAACATCTATTAACATTACGTTTAATGCATTTTTGTGTCAAAGTGTAAAAAACAACAAGAAAAATACAATAACAGAACAAATGTACTTTTAAAGATGAAAAATACAATGATATATAAACACTGAACAAAGTAACAATCTAAATGTTAGCTGATATATATGTATATGTATACTTGAACTTGTACAGAAGCACTTATTAAAGTTTTGTATATTCAGTATAATGGAAAAAAAGGCAGAACGGAAACCGCAAGGCTCTTGAAGTTTCACAATCAACTAGGAGTCATTATTCAGAGATCAGCTAGTCTCGAAATCTTACTCAACGTTAGAATAACAGTTCTGACACCTTCCGTAATTGTCAAATGAACTTCTTGAACAGTCAAATGAACAAATGAACAACAGAAAGCTTCACCAAAACAACAATTCAACAAATGTATTTCAAAAATGTGTTAATATAAACTCGAATTAAATTGCAGCCTGTGCTGTCAGAGATACAGATATAGAAAATTAATAATTATCTTCTTACCAAGAAAACTGAGAACAGTAAAAATGCTGTGGCATATTAGTTTCATTATGATTTTAATTACTGTACAGTAAGTGGTCTGTCTGTTCTGTTCGAATTACTTTTGTTTAACTTCAGGACCAAGACCAACCTCCTCTCATCAAAGACCAGAAACTTTTTTCAAAGATTAAATGCTCTTTTCAAATTCAGTACTTCTGCCTCAGCCTCCTGGACAGACATTTCCGGCTTATTTAACGGGTTATAAGAAGCTATCTCACATACACTCAAGTGATCAAAAAGCTTTTTGCGACTTATTTTCAGAACCCAATCCTTCTTCATGTGGAAGGCCACAGCTACATTATCCCATACATAATATTCCTTCCTTCTCAGTTTCACGACACATATTTCACCATTCTCGTCCACATACTGGCTGTATTCATAGCTATCTGAAGGAGCCTGACAGCGCCAGGTCATTTTCTTTTCTCTGTACGAACACAAATCCTCTGCATCAACAGGTAAGCGAGGATATTTCCGGTAGTGCCACATGTACCGTGGATGCACCAACACTGAATAGTTAATCTCTTTCTTGTAGAGCCTGGTTTCTAACACACGTAGAATCGGAGAAGTTCCATTGCAGTACTGCTTGCTGTATGCACTCAGGAGCTCTGTTAGAGGAAAAGTGAAGCGGAAGTTGCCATAAAGGGATTCAGTCTGGAATGCGGGAGAAGTAGCAAATTCCTTCTGTTTTGACTCATCAGATATTGAAAGGCCCCACCACAGGAATCTATTAGTACCACCTCTGAATCCTCTGTCTCTGAAGACTCCATTAAGGCCAGATTTATCAGTTACATGGCAAACGTTGGGCTCTTGGAAGTGATATTCAGGATAACAGGGAATGTTTTTCTTACTCAGGTAGCGGTGTTTAGGTTTGCACTCTATCAGCTCAGTTAAACTGACATGAGCCCCTTCACAATAAGTGTAGGTACAGCCTCTGGGATTTTCACCTGGCAACCATTCTCTAAAAAGAAACAATAATGGTTTTAATTTGTCAGCCATTTTATCTGTACACGTTTCACACAGCCTGTACTAATAGAAAATGTAGATTTACATAGATTTGCGTATACTCAAAACAACGATACAGAGTGTTCATAACTTTTGTAAAACTAGTGTATTGTTTGAACTTCAAAGCATGTATGAAAGTGATTATAAATCACATTACTTAAATATTGTTACAATCATACATTATTATTGCTGTTTTTAAATGTACTGATATTCCGATGGTTCGATATCAGTGTCGAATAAGTTTAGTAAATAAGAGCTAACTAAAGGACGTCCAGTGTCCTAGCAAACATAGTCATATACATATATATTCATACGATAATATATTCTTCTCATAGACTTTTAGACAATTTAACACTATCAAAATACACTATCTATTACGGTCAGCAATATTAGTTGCCATAGCGAGGATAAAACCTGACACAAAAGCAAGGTTAAGGTGTTGAAAAAGCTACAGACAACCATTTCCTGAACAATTTTAATTGTTGTAGTATCAATACATATAGTCAGTTAACTGTGATGCTTAAAATATGCTAGTATGACTGATGCAAAATGAAGTTAAAATTTATAAGCCCTATCACATAGTCCTCTAAAGTAGTGGAATTCATGCATACATTCATTCATTTTCTACCGCTTATCCGAACTTCTCGGGTCACGGGGAGCCTGTGCCTATCTCATGCAATCACACACTACGGACAAATTTCCAGAGATGCCAAGCAACCTACCATGCATCTCTTTGGACCGGGGGAGGAAACCCCCGAGGAGTACCTGGAGGAAACCCCCGTGGCACGGGGAGAACATGCAAACTCCACACATACAAGGCGATGGTGGGAATCGAACCCCCAACCCTGGAGGTGTGAGGCGAACATGCTAACCACTAAGCCACCGTGCCCCCTGTTCATGAATACATGAAGTATGTAAAGTTTATTTAACATGGCTATTGTGTATGTATGTATGTATACATAAATGTAATATGTGATACACACATATGTGTGTGTGTGTGTGTGTATCACATACATAAATACATACATACATACATACATACATACACAGTATTTCAAACATCACAGTTAACTTTCAATTACATCATAATTTTTATAAGCATACTGGACTCATTTCATGACTGTAATAATTTGAAATGCTTTAATAGATAAAAGGTCAGGTCGGTAGATGGCTCAAGATTGAAACCACTGGAACTTTTAGATCCAGAATATCTTAAAAAGTAATTTGTGATCAAGAATTAACTTCAAATAGTTATTAATTATTAAGAATCAAAGCGCTCCTCAAACCGTCGTCGACTCACTCAGATTCACTCAGTATGTTGATGATAAAAACCGATTCATTCAGTGAGTCGAGCAAGTATATCACTCTGATTCTCTTAGTTAGACAATCATGAAAACTGATTTACTCTGATTCAATCAGTGAGTCAAGCATGTAAAATGATTCACTCATATACATTGATTCACTCAGATTCGCTCAGTATGTTTATAATAAAAACCGATTAATTCAGTGAGTCGAGCATGTAAACTGATTCACTCAGTGAGTCATGCGCTGTTGTGATCTGTGTTTATGGTTTTGTTTTGTTTTGTGGAGTTTTACTTTTAATTCTGTTTTACTTACACTGTGCCACTATTTTATTTACATAGCAGGAAAAGAAACAAGTTGATTTATGTGCTTTATCTTCAAATTTTTATAATAAAAGAAGTCTTCTGTCTGGATTTTAAAACCACAGTAAACATAACCCTTAACTTTTTCTTTTTCAAGGTCTAATACACTGTTGAACTATTAAACATAAATAAATCAATAAAATCGACATCAATAATAAAGAATTTACTTGGGACTATAAAACCAAGATCATTTCCAAAACCATTGAAGGGGCTCAATTTTTATACAACAGGTTACTATAATTAACATACACACATTAAAATTGTCAATAAAATTTTATAAATGTTTATTTAATTACCTGCCATTAGCCATTCTCGCCTCTTGTTTTGTGTCCTCAGTGTGCAAACAGCAAATGTTCCAGCTTCCTCCCAGTAGGTTTCACACACACTGTGGTGACAAAAATAGCAAAATAAAAAAAAAAGTTAAAATGTTAACCAAAAGAAATCTCAAAGCTGATCTCGTTCATGAAGAAATTCTTGGCCAGTGTTCTATAAGGAATCTCCCTAAATGTTTGACCGGTATTTCCATTGAGGCTTCCTGGTTTATTACTGGTTTATCACTTGTACATCAAATATATATGTTGATCCTATTAACTTTCATTACTTAACTTTATTTAACTTGTTTTGAGCGTACTGATTTGATAGAATACCACAAATACAACACAAGATTACATTAACAGTGTGAAAAATACAAAACCTTAACTCGGACGTAGGAGTCCTATGTTACAGAGAATCATTCTATCATCACTAAAAACTTGTAATAAAACATGTTTAGTGACAACCCTAGATATAAATGTGTCATGAAGTATAAGATATATAATGCATTCAGGAGTTCAGGAGTTTAAAATCAGTCAGTGAGTGACAGAAGTTATGCCAAGTACATAAATAACAATTTCCATAAAGTTGGATAAACATTAAATAGAATCCTCATTATTCAGTCCACATGCATTAATAACTCTTTGTAAGTAAGAAAGTAAAGAATGAAAGGAAGAACGTATACAATGTATGCATATGCAGAATGAATCATATTAAATAATGAAACAAATAAAACCTGCGTTAAGCCCTAATTATTTCATCTATAAATACAAATAAGTGACACAGTAACAAATATGAAATTTTTTGTTGTGATTAAGAATCAAAAAGATCCTAAAATTGCAGTGGAAGATATAGAAAAGAAAAGAAAAGAAAAGAAACGAAAAGAAACGAAAAGAAAAGAAAAGAAACAACAGACAGGATATCATTCGGCATACAATGAGAATCACAACACTGAAACTGGAAATCTCTGAGTCAGCCATATAATAAATTAAACTTTTAGGCATGCCCAAACATGCCTATAAAGAAACCCAAGAAATGATCATGACAAAATTTAAACCAAAACCTGATTAGATTTTTCATTCCCTGATGAATAATTACTAATTACTCATATTATATAGTATATACTCACCAAATGATTGAATTAGATCCAACTTTCAGACCAGCTCCACTGATAAAGAAATAGATGAAAATAGTGAAAATAGTCACAGCTCCTCCTCTTATGCTGGTTTATTGCTTCCTCGTTTGTTTTGTGCATCCTACTGAAAGACCCTTATTTTCTAACCAAGATGAAATGAAGACTGCTTTGCATCTGAATAAATAGATGATTTTCCATTAGATATTTTTATCCCTACTGAAATATTACTGTGTCCTTAAGTTATTTGATAGAACAAAATGAAATTGCTGATCCAAACACCCAAATATTAAATGAAAATCATGGAAATTGTCAAGTGTTCCAAAACTTTTTTTTTTTATGTATACGACTGTATACATAAATGTAATATGTAATACACATTGTGTATGCATACATTTATCCTTTACACACACACACAAATTTTTATATATATATTAAATTTTATATATTGAATTAAATAAATAATATATGTTAAATCAAATAAAAAGGTCGAGTCATTCTTCAGAGTAATTGCTGAACAAAGCCTTGGTTCATTTTTTATACAGTTCTAAAACATGGTGTTCTCAACAAGCCAGATTTTCCCCCTTTAATTTGGCCACACCTTGGGCCCAACTCCTATATTATACTCATTGACCTTACTTTAATTGGTGTATGGTACCACCAGTCTAGAGAAATAACTCTCTCTTGAACAATAGTACATTGATAATTTTTCATAGCTTGCAGGAAAATTTCATTTCCAACCAAGTTAAACTAAAAATTATAAGTTGAAGCTTTAAAAATACCACTGGCTACTGTGGCCTTATATATATATATATATTTCAAACATGTTCCTACTTTCTACCCCCTGCCTTATCTTAACCAATCATAATTTTTCTCACATACTTGGTCCAGAAACTTCCAGAAACATCCCATTATCTCCTTATTTTTCTTACACATCTTACATGATTTTCCCATTATCTTCAAACTTGTAGGCTAATTTTTACAGTACGTCTAGTCTAATCTAATTTTAAACTAAAAACTAATCTAGTTTTCTACTTTTAAGCTTAATTTTCAATGTGGGCCTTTTTTCCTGACACAGTCCTTATTCTGATAAGGGTACATACATTTTCTTAACTTGGAAGTAAATGATCACAAATATTCTTTCCTATTTGATCCTCTTTATTTTTTGGTCGTTTTGGTAGCAACCGATGATTTCTAGCACGTTTGTTTTCCTGGTTCCTAGGAGATAACCTATTGTGTTGTCCTTACTAGCTGTTCATTAACCAGATGTACAGAGTCTGTACGTGCCCTGCTTGTATGTATAGAGCTCCAGGTGTTTTTAAGCATCTGTTTCTCTGTCTGTTGAATCATTTCTAGATAAAGTCAGCACTCCTATTCCTCCATCTGTCACTGGATTTCTGACTCAAATCCTTATCTTTATACTAAAGGTTTGGAGATTTATGGTCTACTTACTGACTCTTCTGTTGTTGATAAGGTTGATGTCTCTACCCAGGCTTCTACTTTACATCTAAGGGATTACCAAGCCTGTTCCCAAAACAGATAAATTTGATATTATTGATGCTCACAAAAATCAGTGATGGCCAGTCACTTACTATAAAAAGTATACAATGCATGATTGAGGCAATCATGTAGAGTCAATGTTTAACACCGTGCCAGACAGATAGAGTAAACCTGTTTAGTCATCTCGAAACAAGTCTGTTTGTACGTTGGAGCTTGGAAATCACCGCAGTGTCTGTAAATGTATGAAGATGCCCTTGAAAGCTGGGTTATGAAACTTTGAAGAGCCTAATGAGAAATGAAACTTTGAAGAGCCTAATGAGAAATGAAACTTTGAAGAGCCTAAAGAGAAATGAAACTTTGAGGCATGCCCCAACATGCTTAAACAGAACCTTACCACAATGATAAAAGGACCAAAAACCAAAACTTGTGTTGTATTCCAATTCCTGCTAAACAGATGTATAAATTTTGATTTCAGAGATGATCATAAGTATAATATACAGTTCACCAATGAAAGAATGAATTAGTTCTGGCTTTCAGATCAGATTCATTGCTTAACATTTGGAAAACAATGAAGATCAAACCAGTTTAAGATATATTTTCAGACGAGTAAGCCCATGTTAATTTAATTGTTTTTTTCACACCAATTTAATTCTTTTAATCATTCTCTTTTTTTCTACTTTGCCCTTGATATCTATTCACCTTGGTTGGGAATAAGCAAAAAAACACTGCCACTGATGAAGTTTAAAGAAGCTTAATTTGTATTGAAAAATTGCAAATATACTGTACACAAAAGCTGGTGCCCTAATAAAAAAATTTTTTTAAGATATGATTTTTTTCCATTTAAACATATCTTGTGTAAATGAGGCTATAGGTGAATTATGAATAAATTTGTTCATATTTATGCTCGTTAAATGACGCCCACTAAGTGTTGCGTATGTTTGAGACACATTCTCTTATCAGTTGTACACATAACTCTGTGTGGGGTACAAGCGTCTGTTTAGACTATTAGAAAATTCTAATTCCAAGGCCAGTCCCAGATATTTGGCACAGCTAGTTTCAAGGTCGAACTGGTACATTGATCAAATTTGACAACTAATGGCTAGAATTTTGATTATAACACAGGAAACCAGTTTTTCCACAATTACCACTATTCCAGTTATCTAAGTTTATATATAGCCTAGATAAACTAGTCTATATTTATTCACTTCACCTAAACAAATTATTCTATAGCAAGCCAAAGAAAAGACTTTCATTAAAGACAGCTTTTCAATAAACATACAGCAAACGTAAAGGTTTCTTTACTGTTTGTTCAATTATTAAATCAAAAAGGTAGAAGTAAACGAAAGTCCAGTTCAGTCAGCATTCAAATAGTTCATATTATTCTGCACTCAGATTTCATGCCTCTGGTTTGGCCTTGACTGTCTGGATTTTGAACACAGGTGCAAGAAATGTTAAAGCTATGGGAATAAACTTCCACTTATCTGCGGCAGTTTAATGAGTGAGGAGGAAAATGTTATCTTAGTCGGTTGCTGGTGACCGATGTGCAGTTTGAGTATTTCAGAAACTGCTGATCTGGGATGTTCACACAAAACAGAGTAACAAACCAAAAGTATCTATTGAGAAAATGACTTGTTGCCAGATGTGCTTCCAGCCGACAGCAAGGTTAAAGTACCTCAATAAACCCCTGGTTATAACTATGGTGAATAGAAAAGCATCTCAGACCACACAACATGCTGAATCTTCAAAATCTTCATTCTAAGACATACACTGTACACACAATCAATACAGTCTTAAATGATGTAGAAAACTAATGGATTTTATGTACTCTACACAAGAAATAACAAACTATACAAATAAAAAGAAATCTAGTCCCTACCAACACAAATCCATTAAAAATGTAAAGGCATCAAAACACAACTTGCTTTAAGTTGGCAAAGTAAGAACTACAATGAAAGTGGCATTGTTTCAAATTGAAATAGATGAAATAAGTAAATTAGATGAGGAATCTTTTGTCAACCAGAGTTTTTCTGGCCAGGTTCCTGCGACCAGTGACATTTCGGATCAGTCTGAAGACCTGCGAGAACACACATACAGATAGATTATGACAATCATCTGAATGTTTTCCAACAGCCATATCCCTTTGAATTTGTTATCTATACAAGCCTAATTAAACCTCTTGGTTTAAATTACAATATACACCTTTAATGACTCAATTATAGAATAAATTTAATTGAGCTGTGCACACAGAAACACCCCCCACACACACACAGCCAGACCCCCTCACACACAAACAAACACCCCACACACACACAGATCCACACAGACCCACACGCACACAGAGACCCCCACACGCATACAGGGACCACCACATGCACACAGGGACCCCCACACGCACACACAGGGACCCCCACACGCGCACACAGGGACCCCCACACGCGCACACAGGGACCCCCACACGCGCACACAGGGACCCCCACACGCACACACAGGGACCCCCACACGCACACACAGGGACCCCCACACGCACACACAGGGACCCCCACACGCACACACAGGGACCCCCACACGCACACACAGACACACACCCACAAGCATAGACATACACCCACAAGCACAGACAGACATTTACTAACCAGTTGCTGTACATATGTTAGCACAGCTGCTAGAATGTAGTTCTGGCTGCCGAGATCAACAACACAGAAAAAGAGAGTGTCAAAAATCAGCAGCGTCGCCTCATTCCCATAGAAAAGCACCTCAGCAAAGGAGTAAGAGTCATCTGGAAAGGAAACACAAAGAGACTTATTTCAATTCCACCTTATTTATATAGCACTTTTAACAATGGACATTTTCACAAAACAGCTTTACAGATATCTGGATACAGACTTTGATTTATCCCTACTGAAAGACTTTCCATGACACGTGAGGAAATGTAAAAAATATATGATTTTATTATTTTGTAAAGACACAAAAGAACCTATATTTTGTAAATGAACAATATGACAAGCAACATATTGATTCATTAATCACACATTGTGATGTTACACAGCTTACCATTATAAAAAATGCTTTTGTCCAATGGTTCGATAAACTCCATTCCGATGACTCTTTCAAAGAGCAGTTTATCTTTCACGATGTAATCCATCTCACGATGAGCCTGATAGAGAAAACAAAACGAGTGAGCATGTGTATGAGTGATACAGCACCATGTACATGAGTGATAAACATGAAGTAAAAAAAATAAATGTCTCACATGGTCAATAACAGAGGCGAGAAAGCGGTTCATGGTGTGATAAGCTTTTGTGTTCTGCTCGAACGGGTTGGAAGAGGCATCGATCAATCTCGAGGGTCCATTTCTCTGTGTCCGGATGGAAACGACATTAATAATCTTCTCAGCCGTGTTCACAAGGACTTTTAAAGCTGCACTTATAGTTTAGTCCAAAAGTAGCTTGTAAAGAAAACTTCCATCTAGAATTAACATGATCTTATAATAACATCCAAGATTACTTTTTAAATTAACTTTTTCTAGTTATGATTTTATTCACTGACAGGTTGATCTGTTGTCATTGCATTTTACAGATTCCTACTCTACCCAAAATGCTGCACATTCATCCAACAAATTTGCACTGAAATCACAAAGAGCATCATAGCTACCTCATTATCTTCAACTTCTTTCGGCTTTTCCCATCAGGGGTCGCCACAGCGAATCATCAGTGTCCACCTAACTCTCCTCAGCATCCTCTACTCTTGCACCAATTAACTTCCTGTCCTCATTTAACACGTCCATATATCTCCTTTTTGGCCTTCCTCTTGACCTCTTACCTGGCAGCTCCATCTCCAACATCCTTCTACTAATATAACCATCTCCCTCCTCTGTACATGTACAAACCCTCTCAATCTATCCTCTCTGACCTTGTCCTCAAAACACCCAACCTGAGCTGTCCCTCTGATGTGCTCTTTCCCTAATCCTGTCTATCCTCATCACTCCTAAAGAGAACCTCAACATCCTTATCTCCGCTACCTCATTCTGGTCTTTCCCTCACTGCTACAGTCTTTAACCCCTACAGCAAAGCTGGTCTCACTACTGTCTTGTACACCTTTGAACATCTACCTCTTTTTAAAAAACTTAACCCTGAAATATATTTAATGTGTGTATATTATTTAATTAATATCCAAATGAGAGAAATCAAACAGTGCTTACTCTGCTGAGCGGCTCGAATATGCGATCATACTGCGCCCTCAGTCGGCTTGTTACCGAGATCTGAAAAGTCTGAACGTCAGAATTAGGTAACAGTCCTCTCTGGCCACAAAGATTCTCCTACAGAAAATGTAAACACCCACACACACAAACAGTACTTTAGTATCCCATACCATCAAATATTCACAAATCTATGCTTCTAACAATTCTTACTGCCTCTCTCTTCAGGTTGGAGTTCATCTCCTCCATGTTGGTGTCGGCATGGCCGTGCACAGATCGGCCGTGAATGTAGTAGCCAAAACAGCGAAGAGAAAGCAGCAACACTGATACCTAGAACACATCCAATCACAAAATAAATAAATAAATAAATACATTTACAATAACTGAGATGCAGCTTTATTAGTCCCAGATTTATTATGATCCGAATAACAGGCACAAATTTGTAAGAATCTGATAAATGCCTTATGGGTGTTGGGCTGATAAAAAAAAGTTGTAAAACGAAATATTCCAATTTTTTTTGTTTTTGTATGTTCTAATTGTGAGAAGTTAGGAAAAAGTAACCTGAAACCTGGATCCAGTATGTGTTATTCCAAAAACAGTTCAAACTACGGCTGCATATGCAATTACTCTATTCACTGATGTTGGAAAGGTTGTTTTGTCTCACTAACTTATTTTTTTTTACTAACAGGAAGTATAAGCTGTTTCCCAGTCGATCCCAAATGACAGAAAACACCCACAATGCAACAGCACTAGCCTTAGTAGAATACGCTGAATATTTAAAATGTTAAAAAAAAAAAAAAAAAAAATCGCAGAATGTGTTCTAATTGAAAGATTATGATTAAGATAAGTATACACCACCATACAGATTAGAGCTGCTACAGAAGGTAGACTCACGTTGCTGATGGAGCAGAGGTCCACAAACTGCCGAATCTTGTCTTCCACAAAGCGCTCATAGAAAACAGAGAAGAAGATGATCTGGAGAAAAGAAAACACATTACTGTACAAACCATGATGTTTTGTGTCACAAGTGTTTTATTCCACTTACACAATAGCAATTTGCCTCAGACTCCATTTTATCCATTCATCCAATCATTCATTCATTCATTCATTCATTTTCTACCGCTTTTATCCGAACTACCTCGGGTCACGGGGAGCCTGTGCCAACATCAGGCGGAGTACCCAGAGGAAACCGGGGGGACGGGGCACGGGGAGAAAATGCAAACTCCACACACACAAGGCGGAGGCAGGAATCGAACTCCCAATCCTAGAGGTGTGAGGCAAACGTGCTAAGCCACCATGCCATCCATCATTTCTAGTTAATTGTAATATTGTGAAACAACTGTGAGATGAAGCCTTTATCACCACATATACATTACAGCACAGTGGAGTTCTATTCTTCACATATCCCAACTGAGGAGGTTGGGGTCAGCACACAGGGGCAGCTATAATACAGTGACCTGGAGCAGAGAAGGCAGTGATGGGGCTTGAACCCTTATCCTCCGATCAACAATCCAGAGCCTTAACCACTTGAGCCACTTAAGCCCCAGCCTACACTGCCCTTAATTCACCGATCGCTTATGTTATAGCAGCTACAAAAAGATGTACCGTATGCACAATGTTATCATAAGGTGCATAATTAAATTTCACAACTTGCGTAATTTTTAGTCGTAGATCCATTCATTATTTAATATTATTTCATCCTTTGTGCTAAATAAAAATTCGATTAAAACCGATTCCTTAAGAAATCCATCTGTCTAGAATAACCACATTGACCCGACTAGCCCAATCTAGCATGATAAAGAAAAGGTAAAGACCGAATTGGTCAGACTGGATGGTATAGAGTGAAAGCAGAGTTTATTGAAGATCAGCTCTAATCAAACACCACATCCATTCATCTAAAAACAAATCGATTCTCCTTATCAAGCGTTATGACCAAGCTGCGCTTTTGGTTGTTACAATATTTCACCACATTTTCCCCTCAGACTTAACCAAACACCATTCCCTTATCCGTACCAGACACAGTTGATGATAAAAATCAAGTAAACAGCTCATTCTTTGCTAAGAGATCAACATGGGTGAGTCATTCTCTGCACAAATGTACATTTTCCACTTCCACTTGACTCATTACCCAAGTGTGATGCACCGTATTGTGATTATAATTTACATTTTACATTTTGATTTAACCAATAAACCTCACCTCTTGGTGTCTGTACCTCACCCATTTTGTCTTCTCATTTATTACACATATACAACTGTGTAAATGATGTCATTGAAGGCCTGATTTAAGGCATAGAGAGAATCTCGTTCTATCCAAAGCCTGATTAAAGGCCGCTTCACTGAGGGCAAACAGAATTACAGTTGTGACCTCTTCTCTGATCTAAAAACAGAGTAATTCTCATGTAATCAGTGTTATGTTATCCCATTGCAAAAAGGATAAATAAACATATTACTCTGTATCTGAATAATCATCAACTGTATCTTCCATAATTGTTAAACATCTTTTGTTTTATAAAGATTCACCATATCAACAGTCTACATTTTCTTTGTTAAGTAAGAACATGGTTATTTGGTACGTTTATTATGAACCTTACTATAATGAGCGTCAACCATGCCAGCCCATGTGAGTCAACCATGCCAACCCATGTGAGTCAACCACGCCAGCCCATGTGAGTCAACCACAATAGCCCATGTGAGTCAACCACACTAGCCCATGTATTAGAAAGAGTGCACTGAAGTAAAGCTCAGGTTTAAATTATAGCTGTCAAAGCTACATTCATAGAAAAGTAACAACTGATACATCAATACGCTGATTTTCACATTGATTTTTTTTTACTTAATTTTATAACAAACATTAAAGAGCATGAGAACAGCAGCAGGTTGTGCTCAAGGTTGCAAGGACGTTGGCTGATTTCCAAATTAAACATTCTGTTCATTTGTGCTGGTTTGTTTCAGGGAGAAAATATATTATTTTGATTCTTATTTTAGAGGAATGCAATGTGTTATATTTTGTGATCACATATATGGATCCATTATGACACTGACCAGGATACAGGGAGGGAGAGAGGGAGGGAGAGAGAGAGAGAGAGAGAGAGAGAGAGAGAGAGAGAGAAAGAAAGAAAGAAAGAAAGAAAGAAAGAAAGAAAGAAAGAAAGAAAGAAAGAAAGAAAGAAAGAAAGAAAGAGGGAACGAAATATGTGAAATCTCTTAACACCGTGTTCATTTCCAATCCCAAGGCTTTGTTTTATTGTGGCTGTGTGTGAGACCTTGTCAGTTTCACACAACTAGAAACAAGTACAAAAAACATCATATGGTGATATTTGTGTGTATAAGAACATAATCCTATATAAATTCTAATATATAGTGGAGAGAGCATATTCTGTGTTCTCATATTCAAACATTTGTGTCATTTGTGTCATGTGCGTGTGTGTGTGTGTTTATGTACCTGTATGAAACCAATGCAAAGCCACACAGCAGCTGCCACACCATAGCGCAGTATGCGGCTGTAGGCAGGTATGTATTCCTCAGTTGAACGCTGAAGCTCAGAAGAAGGATCTCTCAATGCAAGGCTAGAAAATCTCACCACCTGTCAGTACCCATACACACACACACAAAATGTAAACATTCACGTAAACTTACATCTATGGCAAATTTGTGTAGAGCGGCTTACCTCCAGGAAGAAGAGCACAGAGATAACCTGGAAGGTCGGATTGATCTTACGGATGGTCTGGATCTCGTTCCATTCATTAGCCAAAAAGTAAGTCCTCCAAATGCTGACTGTAGGTGCTGCAGTCTTTCCTTCACCACACCCTGAAAACATGTACAGTACACACATATTCCATTGCTGTTGTGTCACTTAACCTGCAGCTTTTATTTTGCTGAAATCTTAAAAGGCAACTAAAGCTCACTTGCTAAACAAGAGGTTATAGAGGTCAGATAGAGGTCATAGATACATTAAGAAATGTTTATTGAAGAAGAAATGGGAACTGAGGCATAAACCGGCACTGCATTACAAGAAAGATTATGAGAATTACCGTCCACAGATTTACTGGACTTGCCACTTCGAGGTCTCTCCCAATCTATAAAGAATATATCCACGGACATCTGCAACCACAACTCATGAAGGAACTGCACGGCCTGCAGAATATAAAAGTGAAACGCAGTTAGTAAGTTAACTTATGGAGCGGAGTTACAAAAAAAAAAAATACACCTATATATATACACACACATCACATGGTAATTTATGTAAATGACTTCCAGAAAGAATATTACATGAAATGTATGCAGCTGAGATTCAGAAACTAGTCCCACCTGTGTACCACATTTTCATCGGTGTAATGTGACATTATGATAAACACCAGCTGTGTCCAATCTTTGTTGAAACCCAGGTTATTTATTAAAACCTGCTTCTTGATCTTCTGATTAGTCATCCATCTTACTTCTGCTGAAACTGCAGTATTTTATGATCATCCAGAATTTTTTACAGTCATTTTGGCAACTCCAGGTGAGACTATGTTGTTCAGTTCAGTTGACGTTTTCCTCAATGAAATATTGCTATTTAATACAGTAGTATTCACGATTACAGGGTGTTGCGGCATCTTCTTTACCATAATAACAAGCTCATTACAAAAATGAATGAGGAAGAGAGAAATGTTTTTCTGCTTTAGAAGACCTTGAGGGAGCAGTGCAGATGTTCAGGCAGTGGCAAACATTCCTTATACGATATCAAATCCTAGTTCTCAGACTTGCCATCCTTCAATAAGAATTTAAATGACCCTTGCTTGGGTGCTAGAGCTATTGTGTGATCCTACCAGATAATCTGACTCCTTCTGCTCTCTAGAACCACATGATCTATCCTGATATTTGTGGTTGGATTCTCATCTCTTAGGAGGTCACGCTTTGCTGATAAGAATGACCACACATGGAGAGCCTGAAGATATATGGGATTGCTGTGGATGGTACAACTTAGAATACAGGAAGATGTCTTTGGACTGCAACTGCCACAAACAGATTTGCACTCAAGTCTCCATCAGTGTACAGCTGACTTCAACTTTAACAAGATGGCCTTCATGATAGAACTTGAATGAAATGATTTAGAATTGTGCTATCTGGTGTCACCCAGATGAGGTTACAGAAGTTTGGTTCCTCTCATGGATATTCCTCCTAATATTGTCTGAAGGAGTTTTCCTTGCCAATGTCAACATTTAAAATGACATTTTATTTCCTCAATTTATATGTCGTGCGATATTTCTATAGGGTCCTTTTGTATGTGTATAGTTTTTCTGTACCGTCTATTATGTGTATTTCTTGTTGTTACAGAATGTTGTTTGCTTTACAACTGCATATATTAATGAGCAATAATCCAACAAGAAAAGTTACCCCAGTATCGGCCACGATACACTGCTGACGTTTTAGGGCATGAAATTGTTTTGCGGGAAAAACAAAGTGAGACGTATATGGAATTGGTGCAGGTGCTACGATAGAAACAAGAACCCACTACTGGATCTAGTGGGTTTCTATTTGTTCCTAATCGTCCCCCCTGAAGTAAGACCCACTATAACACAAAAGAATGAACATCTTCAGGCAGCATCACTGATTACAACTTAATCAATGGTTTCAGATTATATAAAACAATACAGATGTAGCCACTGGGCCCAAGGATTATTTGATTAGGCATATCAAGAAGGCTAGGTTTCCTACAGTTATTGGGACAGCTGACCTGCTTTATTTCCCTTATGGTGGATTAATAAAGGTACATATCATCCCATCTCATATATTACCTTAAGTGCAAAAGCACAGCCAACATATATCACAAAACGTTCCTCTTGAGCTGGCAATGGCAACAATACAGACACAAACTGCTGAGCCTGGAAAACAGGAAAAAAGTATATTACATCATCAGGTAAAATCAAAAGAAGTACCTCTACAGCTTAGACAGAATACAGAGCAACAATAACAGAGGAACAAAAAAAAAAATAGCCTCTTGCTGATATTATCAATATATTGTAATACACACTTGTACCACATTTTATACCAAAGCTTTAAAAAAGGAGAGCAAGTTCAAGTGTAAAGAAATAAAGCATTGTTTAACGATGTTAATACTAATATTATTAGAAATAATGTCAATGTTTACCCAAGTTTGACTTTTTCCATATTTTACCAACCCGACATACAACTTATTGTAAATTCAAATTAGAACATTAATTTTTTATTCCTTAAAAATAAAAATAATAAAATAACTGACCTTATAAAAAATGAGCCAATACAGACCAGTTCCCACCGTGATGATGAAGAAAACATTTGCCAGATCTCCAGAGTAGAACAGCAGGAACTTCAAAATTGTCTGAATGAAATACAGTACATTTTTTGTTAATAGTAACCAGTGATAGTAAGAAGTCAATACAAATCAAAAGCAAAAAGAATTAAATAGATAATAAAAAAAATATATATATATATATATATCTATATATCTATATATATATATATATATATATATATATATATATATATATATATATATATATATACACATTTTAATTAGGGCATCATAAGGAATTTTGGTAAATGAAGTCATTAATTATTTTGATGCATGAAAATACTTTTGCATTTGAACTATAAGTTAAAGGAAATTTCACCCAGAACAACTTGCACATTAATATGTTTAAATAGCGTGATCTTTGGATTGTCATATTTATTTTCGAATCAGAGCCTGTTATATACTTTAAACTCACAATATTCAGAGAAGCTTGCAAATTTGTGTGTGTGTGTGTGTGTGTGTGTGTGTGTGTGTGTGTGTGTGTCTGGGTGGGTGGGTGCGGGTGTGTGTCCTTGCCTGTATGTCAATGAGAGGAGAAGCGATCCTTCTTTTCCAGCTAGCGGTCTTCAACAGAGAGTAAACAACAGCCACTCCACCCAACACACCAAGAGCAATCTGGACCACACAGACACCACTCTCATCATCATCTTCCTACTCCTCCTCATCATCCTCATCATATAGCAGAACTATTTTATAGCAATTTTGTCTTTTTCAGTCTGAGTCTCATTTTAACACTTACATCAGTTTTAACTCGTGCTTCGTTCTGATCCATCTCATACTCCAAGGAAAATGATACCTAAATACACCAACATGTCAAAGTTATTAACTGTAGACACACACACATGCACAGTTAGTTTATAATCTCTGTGTACCTACAGCTACGGTTTGTTTGTTCTGGTCAGTGATAAGAATATCAGAGTAGGACACGGTCATCAGCGGAGGGTAAACCTGTCCTTTCTGGGTGTTTGGCACGAGCTGGAAGCTACAGGGCATACACAACACTTTTTTTAAGATAACTAAACATCAAAAGTTATATTGGGTGCTAAAATGTAATTTTATGCATTTTTACCTAATTTTTAATTCACTGGCGACACGAATAACTTTAGGGGGGGCTGTCAGATTCTTTTCTCTCCCACTCAAAGCATCGATCAGCATCAGCCGTCGTGTCAGGTACCAGCTATTCATGTCAGAGGCTAGGAGACAGACATTAGGACAAAAAACAGTGGTGCCAATCAAGTGGTGTTAACAGTCAGAAACATCCAGAGAGGTTTCAGCTCCAGTTGGACTCTGCTTCATAAAGTATTCAGACGTACTAAAAGGAGCTGTACACTACATGTGGTCTTTGAGGACAACAACCTCCTCATCAATACAACATTTGTCAGACTGTATATTTACAATCACACCCTCCAGTGTCACCCAAATGAGGATGAGGTTCCCTGTTGAGTCTGGTTCCTCTCAGAGTTTCTTCCTTTACCATCCAACTGAGTTTATCCTCGCCACAGTTGCCTCAGTCACATCAGGCTTGTTCGTTGGGGTACTGAAATTTTTTTTATTTTAATCTTTATATTAGCCTTTAATTTTATGTTTATGTTGTGTAACACTTCTTTGAGGCAATATCAATTGTTAAAGGTGCTATACAAATAAATTTGAATTTACACAGCTGTGAGGCTGCCAGATATTTAGACCTTTAATATTAACCATTAAAGACAAGCTGTAGCCCTCAACCTCATTTCATGCGCTCCCCTGTAAAGAAAACAGGTCCACGGTTTAAATGATAGTCTGACCAAGCAGTCATCAGCTATTACAGCTTACTTTAGGCAAGTGAAGTTCAGTCGTAAATTCATCCATTTAAAATCTGGTCATCAGGGAAAGCATCGTGTCTGATTTCTCGGTCTCAGAAAAAGCCTACGCTTGCCTTCACCTTCCTTATAGTGCAATGGGGAAACTAACAAGTGGGACAAGGGCGATGGAAAGGAAAAATCTAGAAATATGAATCAAAGACTTTTGCACAAATTGTAAATTAATGCTTGTTTTGACAAAACATTTCACAAAATATACTCGGTGTGTGCGCGATATAATAATTAGCGCAACAGAAATCACTCACTTTTGTGCTTTGCTTTTTTGACAACACTCATATAGAACTACACCTTAAAACTTTATATGTTACCTTGGTTGACAAACTGGCCGTTAAACTGCAGATTGAGGTTGAGAATAGGCACAGCCAGGAGCCGCTCGTCCCCTGCAGAGTTCCGCTGCACCAGGAAGACGTCATAAAACAGAGGCTCCGAATAATCAGCCAGGAGATCCGACACTGAGAGAACACACTGAGAAGAAAGGATGTAAGCAACCAAAACATACTGTCCTGACTGCATACACTAATGCACCATACTCACGTTTTGCTTGTAAGCTGTCCCAAATGTGTAAGCAGCTTGCTGTCTGTTTAAGGTGTCTGGACAAAGCTGCAATCAATCAATCAATCAATCAAACAAACAAAATCTAATAATATATTCAAATTTAAAACCATTTTAAATCTCACTTAAAGCACTTGATATCAGGAGTGATTTGGCACTAATGGGCTGATATAGTTCTAGTTTTCTGTACATGTGAACAGATCATGAGGTGTGTGTATAAGCCACAGCACTGGTTTACCTGCAGGACTCTTCTGCCAACATTCTCCCATTTTATAAACATTCCCTGTGCTGTGTATACCGCGACCCGCAGCTCTATGTTAGTGTTCTGTGGACACACACACACACACACAAAAAAACAAAAAAAAACAGATAACTAATTTAATGAAGCATCGCAATGAATTAACATGTCAGGAACAGAAATGAGTTACAAGTCAAGAGGCTTTTGTCATTTTAAGCATATATAGCTGATCCAACGCACAGATAAATAAAACAATGTTTCTCCAGAACATAAAGACACAAAGTCACATAAGACAACAGATGACTAAGGGTTGAAGAGTAAAAAAAAAAAATAACCTACTGGCATAAAGTGCATGTGTGCAGAAAAGCCGGTTCTAGCTAGTTACATCAGGATGGGCTGGTGCAAATAATAGGTGGGAAGTGTGGTGACAGTTTTGATCTACATCTAAAAAACACACTCAGACTCAGAGGTGGTGGTAATTTATTTTAAGGTGTGTGTGTGTGTGTGTGTGTGTGTGTGTGTGTGTGTGGTATGTGTGTGTGCATCTGTGATTAGGTGACCTCTCAGTCACCTCAGCAAGGTCAGACCTTATCAAGCACATGCATCCACTCTCCCCTAAAGTTCCCATCCATTTAGCACATGGAATGTTTAAGGTAGGAAGATAATTTACGTTGAAGTCATATATTAACTTTTATTTATTTATAAAAAATTTATATTATATTTATATTAAAATTGCAGCAGTAGTGCATGACGTCGACTGGGATGACTCGTTATTTAAATCGTTAACCATCTGGACTGGGGCTAGAATAACTGAATGATGGGTCTGCCTTGGGGCACTTGTTGAGGACTGAGAAGGAGTAGTGCTTGTGGAGGGTAAACTGGAATTAGCTGTATCCTCTGATTTACTAGCAACAGATTAAAAAGACAAGCCGTGATAAAGATAATTTTAAGTTTAAGATATTTTTGGTTTTATATATATATATATATATGGATCTATACCTTGTTTGTGCCTTTAAAGCTGAAGCCTACAGGTAGTGGCTCAGTCTGTAATACTCTTGATGCTAATCCTGGCTGTTCTCCATAATACAGCCAGGGCAGGTTTATCCTCCTGTAGGTGCAAATCACATACACACTTCCACATCAGCATTTTTATGTATTCATAAATATGTAATAAATATTCATAAACATTCAATATAAATTTCATCAATTCCTGTATCTGATCAAATTTATTAGTATTTAAAGTATGCTGCTGCTCACAAGAGTATCATTTTCTAGTATATATAATTATTCTTTACACACACACACACACACACACACACACACACGCGCACGCGCACGCTCTCTCACACACACACACACACACACGCGCACACACACACGCGCACACACACACGCGCACACACACACACACACACGCACCCTCTCGCTCACACACACACCCCCCTCTCACACACACACACACCCCTCTCTCACACACGCACCCCCCTCTCACACACGCACCCTCTCACACACACGCACCCTCTCACACACACACACACACACACACCCCTCTCACACACACACCCTCTCTCACACACACACCCTCTCTCACACACACACCCTCTCTCACACACACACCCTCTCGCACACAACACACACCACACCGCTGCACACACACACACCCGCCACACACACACCCGCCACACACACACCCGCGCACACACACACTCGCACACACACCCGCGCCGCACACACACCCGCGCGCACACACACCGCGCGCACACACACCCGCGCGCACACACACCCTCTCTCACACACACCCTCTCACACACACACACACACACACACACACACACACACACACCCTCTCACACACACACACACACACACACACACCCTCTCTCACACACACACACACACACACACACCCTCTCTCACACACACACACACACACACACACACCCTCTCTCACACACACACACACCCTCTCTCACACACCCACACCCTCACCCTCTCTAACGCACACACACACATCCCCTCTCTCTCTCTCTCTCTCTCACACACACACACACACACACACCCCACACACGCACCCCCCCACACACACACGCACCCCCCCACACACACACGCATCCCCCCCCACACACGCACCCGCCCCCACACACATGCATCCCCCCCCACACACGCATCCCCCCCACACACGCATCCCCCCCACACACACACGCATCCCCCCCACACACACACGCATCCCCCACACACACACACGCATCCCCCACACACACACGCATCCCCCCCACACACACGCATCCCCCCCCCACACACGCATCCCCCACACACACACGCATCCCCCCCCCACACACA
The DNA here is from genome assembly GCF_022655615.1 of Tachysurus fulvidraco. Taxonomy (NCBI): domain Eukaryota; kingdom Metazoa; phylum Chordata; class Actinopteri; order Siluriformes; family Bagridae; genus Tachysurus; species Tachysurus fulvidraco. The sequence continues at coordinate 6,759,573 of NC_062542.1, forward strand.
CACTTTGTATGCAGAATGGCTGCTCTAAATTTACCCTAGTTGTGAATATGAATAAATGGTGAATTAAGACAAAGAATTAAGACAAAGACAAGTGTGTGTGTACACATGCACATGTGTATCCTATGTACCAGTACGGGTTGTCCTGGTTGTTGCCCTGTGCTGCTGTTGCTCTGTAGATGGTGTTGTAGAGACCGCAGGCATCGTTGCTGACAGTGCTTAAGGAGTGCATGTTCAACACGCACATGTTCCCCAGAGCCTGGCATGCTGTCCGATTAGTGAACAACTACATAACAAGGAAAAAACACAGTGTCAGTCATAGTGTCAATAAACCTTTAGTTAGGAATTACTTTTAGCCTCAAGGACTTTAAAGAGCCTGGATCGTACAAATGTAAGGTGAATAAATATGTAAGAATGAAAGAAAATAATAAGAGCTTAATTAATACACAAGCAAATCATTTTAAAGGTCATGTGGGGTGGGAGGTTGTTAAAAAAAACTGACGGAACAATACAAAGTACTTCTCAGACCACAAACTTTAAATTTAGCATCTCTTTGTACATTCTCGTACATGCACATTGCACTCTTCGATTTTTGTTTTGTTTCTAATGAAAACAGCAGGAAGGATGTGGTTATACACATCAAGCCAGCATTAAGCACATTCTGTACTCTGTTATTTAATTTCAGACTTTTACTGTAGGGGTTAAATGTTAAGTATTATTTTTGTCTTGGTTTAACAAATAAATAGAGATGGAAATTCCAAAACTAATACACATCACAATTTGGATGGTTAAAAAAAGCGTGAGTGGGTGATGAGCCAGTGAGTGTGCATGCATATTTGTGTGTGTGTGTGCGTGTGTGTGTGTGTGTGTGTGTGTGTGTGTGTGTGTGTGTACCTACCTGACATGCGGCTGCAGAAGAATACAGGAAATCAGAGAACCAGACAGAAGTAACAGCCTGGCCCAAAACCAAAGGACATTAAAAATGAATTCCAATTACAAATGACTGAGCACTCCAGCTTGTTCGACATTTTAAATTCTCATCAAGTGCTTACCAGCGGAGTAAAACTGATTGTGGCGCTGACCGGATAGGGCAGGTTGTTTGGAGGGAAGCACATTCCTCCAAGCTGTATGTTATATTCGATTTAAAAAAAAAAAGTAAACTTAAGTCTTCTAATTAATATAAAAATACAAAATTGTAGTTGTAGCTTCTACATCTCATCCCTAATGGATACTATATGTTCATTTTCTCACCAGCTTGTTGGAGCCACATTGGCAGGACTGAGTCGTGTTGATGAAGGATTCCTGACATCGCACACATCTACACATACAGGACACACATGTGCTGATGGACAGGCAAGGCAAAATAACACAGAATATACACAGAGAGAGAGAGAGAGAGAGAGAGAGAGAGAGAGAGAGAGAGAGAGAGAGAGAGAGAGAGAGAGAGAGAGAGAGAGAGACAGACAGAGGACAGAGAGAGACACTAATTACCTGTCGCCTTTTGCATCAGGGAAAGAAAAAGCTGGATTTGTTCCATCACACCTCACACACATAGCTTCTTGGAGAAGGGTGCCATTTACATGTCTTTCCACTGTCCAAACAGACAATTTGTAAAATATTATGTTATATTCCTTTAAAAATGTTGTTTATGTATTACATTTTACATCTTTTGTCACTTATGATACAGCAGCTATAACATCCAAGTCTTCACCAGATTCTGTTATTTCAAAACTACAGCTAATCATGTTAGTCAGAAAACACAAAGTCTCTCACATGGAGGAAAAACTTGGAAGAGATTTGCCTTGGACTGTTACAAAGTGCGGAGTCCTTTAATAAATGATGGGGAAAATTCTTACAGAAAACTTATCATCGCTATTTAGATTATTTGTGAGAGTATTTGTGTTAAATGAAAAGACTTCAAATCTGTTAATGGAAACAGAAACAAGAAGACCGATATATACAGTATACAGTACAACTACCAGTAAAGAGAAGGCTACAAAAAAAATCTTGTAGATGTGCCTCTATGGAAAAAAGCAACAGGTTATTAATTAGAATTTAAGGTGCCACCACTTCACAAATCACCAGCCAAAGCTTCAACAATTAAGTACCATCTTTTACAGAGGGAGTATAAAGAACTTTTCCGTGTAAAGAAGTCCCCTTCTCTCAAACAAGCTGATGGTGAGTCACAAAAATTTGCCAACTGTAGTTTTCATTTTGTTGAAATGCTTAGTGAATTTTAGGCAATGCAATGTTTCCGAACGTATTGATGCTGATCGCAATCGGCTAAATTCCTTCACCAGCCATTTCCATGCTCAAGCCCAAGTTTCCAAACTGTACTAGAAATATGAAAAACTGTTTTAGTAAATTACCAATTTATTATTATTATTATTATTGCAGTTGCTTTGATTGGCTTCGTTAATTGTGAAATAAATCAATGTCTGTCAATTCATGTCACCTCTTCATTCGCTTGATGATTCGTACACAATTTATGTTACGTGAGTAGGAAATAAGCACACAATCACAGAGACACCAGTACCATTTATAGATGCTTAGATCCTTAAGTGTTGCTTAAAAAAAACAACAACAAACAACTCACCAAGAACACCGTCACACTGGCACTTCCCGTCTCCCCCCACTCCGTCTGGACAAATGATACATTCATATCCATCCTGCGTAACACCCTATCAAACAATGTACAATGTGACGACTGTATTCAGTGTAATATCTGTATCACAAAGAAATATCATGTGTGATAAATGTCATAAACTGAGGACAACAACTTCCTAATTGATACACAATTGTCAGACTGTAGAAAGGATGTTATACATAACACTCTCCGATGTTTATAACAGTTTATAATCACACCCTCCAGTGTCACCCAAATGAGGATGAGGTTCACTTTTGAGTCTGGTTCCTCTCAAGGTTTCTTCCTCTTCCATCTAAGGGAGTTTTTCCTCACAACAGTCGCCTCACTCACCTCAGGCTTGTTCATTGGGGATAAATACACACATATTTAAATATAAGACTAATTAACCTCTTGAGACCCGAATGTCATATGAGGACATAACATTTTCTCACTTCATTGTCTATATAATTATTGTACCAAAATTATATGAGGACTGTTAGGTATAATTCTTCTGCGTCCTTGAAAACACTGATTAAATTTATAGTTATCAGCTATGAATTAAGAGAAACAGTCAATAGAAATTGTAATGTACACAACAGTAGCATACAGGTCTCAGGAGGTTGTATAATATTAATTTTTGTATAATATTCTTTCAATAACGTTTTGTAATATATTAAGCTGCTTTGAATCAATGTCCACTGTTAAAAGTGCTAAACAAATGAAATTTGAATTGAATTAAATTGAATAAACTGCACAATTTGTTCCTCTTTCTGTGATTATAATCACGTTCTGGTGCATAAAGATTGCAAATGATGTAACATGGGTCCATTTTGAACACTCACAAATCACCACTATTTTACCGTCTACTTCAGACTTTGGCTGCGAGGTTGTACGCAATTCATAAAGGCAGCAAGTGAGCATACAAGTTATTGGAGAAAATTTGTCAGAGTAAATTTCACAATCAGTACACAATATGTCAGCTTCCAATAGGCCGATCATTTATAGGTTTTCTGCTGTGGTGCCCTTTGATATCTTGAGTTTAGTGGATTCTGTCTATACCTGCAGACAGGACTACATGACACACTCCTAGAAAGTAATAATCACTCGTTTTATCGACTAGTCACTAGTTTTATCAATGTAGCAAACACTAGTTTTATCATCGGTTTACCAGTTGTAGTAAAGACTGTAAATTTCCCAAGCTTTAACTTATCAGCAAATAATAAATGGGGATTGTGTGTGTGTTGTGTGGTTTGAAGCACTTCTTAATTATTCCTTAATACTGTGGATATTTTATGCTGCACATCACAATAATGTAGTTTTGATGAAGTGCAATAAAGCACATGTGCCATGTTCAAAAAATGTTTTTTTTTTCTTCTTCTTCTTCTTCTACCGCTTATCCGGGGCCGGGTCACAGGGGCAGCAGTCTAAGCAGGGATGCCCAGACTTCCCTCTACCTAGACACTTCCTCCAGCTCTTCCGGGGGAATACCGAGGCGTTCCCAGGCCAGCCGAGAGACATAGTCCCTCCAGTGTGTCCTAGGTCTTCCCCGGGGCCTCCTCCCGGTTGGACATGCCCGGAACACCTCCCCAGGGAGGCGTCCAGGAGGCATCCGAAACAGATGCCCGAGCCACCTCAGCTGACTCCTCTCGATGTGGAGGAGCAGCGGCTCTACTCTGAGCTCCTCCCGAGTGACCGAGCTCCTCACCCTATCTCTAAGGGAGTGCCCAGCCACCCTGCGAAGGAAAGTCATTTAGGCCGCCTGTATCCGGGATCTTGTCCTTTCGGTCATGACCCAAAGCTCATGACCATAGTTGAGGGTAGGAACGTAGATCGACCGATAAATAGAGAGCTTCGCCTTGTGGCTCAGCTCTCTCTTCACCACAACAGACCTGTATATCGACCGCATCACTGCAGAAGATACACCAATCCGCCTGTCGATCTCCCGCTCCATCCTTCCCTCAATCGTAAACGAGACCCCAACATACTTAAACTCCTCCACTTGAGGCAGGAGCTCTCCACCAACCTGAAGGGGACAAGCCTCCCTTTTCCGACTGAGAACCATGGCCTCGGACTTGGAGGTGCCGATTCTCATCCCCGCCGCTTCACACTCGGCTGCAAACCGTCCCAGTGCACGCTGAAGGTCCTGGTTTGAGGAAGCCAGCAGGACAACATCATCTGCAAAAAGCAGAGACGAAATCCTGTGGTCCCCAAACCGGACTCCCTCCGGTTTTTTTTTGGTTTTTTTTAAATTATATATATTTACTAAATGACATCTACCCATACACACGATCTTTGAAACATAGGGCATGATAAGAAACTAGTATATATATATATATACACACTAGTATATATAAACTAGTATATATATATATATATATATATATATATATATATATATATATATATATATATATATATATATATATATATATTAGTGTGTGTGTGTTATATATATATATATATATATATATATATATATATATATATATATATATATATATATATATATATGTGTGTGTGTGTGTGTGTGTGTGTGTGTGTGTATATATATATAGTATATTTTCTTTTTTCCTAATCTGAATAAGTACAGTACAGGATTTGCGCATTGTGTTCGTCTTTGTCATATCCCTTACAAAACTATTAACTATCCATCCGACCTACTAAAGGTAATCAAATGATAAGTATTAGTTGTAATAGTCCTGCTTCTGTATATACGATGAGACTTGCTTTAATCAGGTGTAATTAGTGCACTTGTGCTTGACACTGGTCATTTAGTAACACTGCAATGCTCTACTAGTTTGCTCGTCCGTGTACATATGAGCTCATACCGGTTTTTCTTCTGGGCACTTTTGGCAGGTAATGTACCCTCCATTGTTGTTCAGGACCTTGAAACCCTTCTGACACTCACAGCTCAGTCCTGTTGTGAAGAGTACATAGCATTATTTATTGAAATATATTAACAAATATAATTATTTTTGGACATTTTTAGCATCTAGTCTTTTGCACTGCTTTGTATGCACTTTGTTAATTAAGGTTTATGATCAAACTCGATTACATTTACAAGCAAGCAGGACAAGTTATTGCATTTGTGACAATTTCTATCGATCCAACTTGCAAACTACACACAAGTGTCTGTGTTATTGATGGAAATTCTAGTATTTTAAAAATATGGTTAGTTTGTGAAAAAAAAATGTATGTATACATACATACATATATATATATATATATATATATATATATATATATATATATATATATATATATATAGGTTGTAATCTGATTATACAGCTCTATTCTATTATAATGTTTTTAGGAAATCTGAATGGTCTGGTCTTTATTAGCAATGTGGATAGAAATTTTGGGAGTGGAGTAACTGCCATATCACGTGTAACTGCCATACAAAGTCCACCTGGTTTTCCTTATGTGACAATCTCATCCAATACAATAAAGAAACAAAGTGAAATTAATGCCGCAAAAGAAAAAAACTAAATAAAAGACAACAAAGACAGAAAGCAAGGAAAAAGGAAGCTATGGAAAACCTAAAATTTCTAAATAAAGAGATTTAATATATCTGATTAAAACTGTAAAGAAGAGATCCAGAAGGAAGCTGATCAACCAAAAGAGGAACAGACACTGTACCTAGACCGTTGTACCCATCATCTTGGTGAAAGAAGATTATAGAATTATAAGTTTTCTTTACCTTTTATATGAATTTATATAATCATTTGTATGATTAGGAAATGATATAATGTTCAATAGTATGTTCAGATATTAAGACAAGGTAAGCGTTCAAGGTAAGACCAACTCTGATAATTGATCTTGTGTTTTCAATACTAACCCCTGCAAACTAGGACACATCCTTTAGTGGGAGGGCGGAAGGGTTCCTACGCACTCCGAAAACGTGTCACTAAGGGACACGTACGTCAGTATAATTACTTCAGCAATCAGATCTTCGCTGAACTCAAAGTTAACGATGACCCGTTAGTTCCTCAGGAGCTCTCGGTTGCACTATTATAAACTGTTGTACAAGCGACATAAAGCGACATATATACATACATATACACATACATACACACACACACGTATGTATATGTGTGTGTGTATATATCATTTAAAATTGTATTAATTATTAATTAAAAAATGTATTAATTAAATTTAATTGTATATATTCATTTATTTACTTTTATCCTTATTATTATTATTATTATTATTATTATTATTATTATTATTATTATTATTATTAATTTCTCTTTTTTCTCTCTGTCTCCTGTTTCCATGCTTCTGTAAAGCTCCTTTGAGACAATGGGGATTGTTAAAAGCGCTATACAAATAAATTGAATTGAACTGAATTTAATTTAATCACGTGCGTCATCTGGTGTCTACAGGGGACACTGTAAACATTGTAAACTGTCTTTTGTAAAGCTCAGGTTTGGTTTAATTACTTTATTTATAATAAAAATAAAAAATAAAAAAAGATACCCATGTGCATTTCAGGTTAAGTGTAACAAAGCATAACAACAGCAAATCAACAAAGCAATCAATATGTAACTTGTTAAATGTAACAAATACACCAACAAATAGCTACCTGATTAACTAAACGATGGCCAATTAGTTCAGTTTAACTAAACTAGTTTGTAGACTAGTTATTTAGTTACTATAACCTACTTACTTGTTGTATGAAGCAGGAGCTATTTAGGATGAACCTCAGAAAACAGTTAGCTTAGCATCATAGCATCATAGCATTACCTGATTTACTTCTGTCTTGGTTTGGTCCACATTTCACACAAGTCAAGCTGGAAATATCAAAATAATTTTGATCTCCGCAACCCGAAGGTTTGGAAAAAGAAATAGAAAACTGCTGGCAATAAAACAGGTTTGAGTTTAACAGTAAAATGAGAACGTATCCGTAAAACAGCTCTAGTTTTAAGTTTGGCGTCCCCGTCGCCATGGTGCAGATAGCAGAAGCGGAAACTACGCTTATATACACGCCCCGCCTTTTCCGGTGTGGGCAAGGACCTTACTTTACCTCAGAAAAGTTGCACGCGCAGAACGGTTCCTTCTATTCCGAGGTGGGCTCGTGCAGAAGTAGCAGCGTGGTGTGCGCGTGCAGCTGAACTTTTGAAAAGCGAAAAAGAAATAATTTTGTTTTTTACGCATAAGATCATACGTTATTGTCATCTTTCACGACAGCGTGAAAGGTAAGTTGTTTGAAAAGAAGACTTGAACTTTTTTTTTCTTCGTTGGACTTAATACTTCTCTGAAGACAGTGGAAAACAGCACGTGGGGGCTGAGGCTTGATTTGTGAGGAGGAGGAAGAGGAGGATTTCTTCTTTTTTCTTTTCTTTTTTTTTTTGCATTTAATTTAGACTGGGATTTTGTGATATTTACACCATCTTTTAATATCTGAATTTCTTAGTAAGCAATGTTTACTTTGTGTTTTGTTTTCTCTTAGCCAGGCAGAAATGGCAGTAGTACTGCGTTTGCAGGGTCTGAATATTGAAGCAGGACATGAAGATATTCGCAAGTTCTTTCATGGCTTAAGCATTCCTAAAGGATGTGTCCATATCACCGGGGGAAAGACGGGTGAAGCGTTTATTATATTCAGTTCAGAGAGAGCTGGACAGTTGGCCATGCTGCATTCAGGAAAACCTCTCAAAGGGTCGACTGTTACGCTTTACAAAAGCAGCATGGCCGAATTTAAGCACAAAATGGAGTTGAAGTTAAGGAAAAGGAAATGTGCTTCAGTGGAACGTGAACCAGTGCTTCAGATAACTGCAACAGAGATGTACAAGACTTTATTATATCTAGGGGCTGCTGTTCAAGGACTGCAATCTAAAGTCCAGTCACCACCAGTCAGTCCTACTCCATCAACAGATGTACTCAAATTGAGTAAGGATGCAATTGATGAGAGTCCAATAGCATACCAGACACAACCTGTTCAAAATCAAGTTGCAGATCCAAGGAAACATCATGTGGAAGAGCAACATGGCGGAGTGAGAGACGTCAGCTCCTGCAAACCAGGTTATCTTCGGCTTTACGGACTTCCAAATACGATCACCAAAGAGGAAGTCTGCCAGTTCCTTGAAGGACTCAGAGTGGTGGATGTAATAACAGATACTTTACAAAGGCAGGACCAGTGTTGTCTAGTGAAGATGGCCAGTTTTAAGGAGGCTGAGGAGGGCCTGAATTATAGCTGTAGAAGCCCAAGAGACTTCCCCGTAGAGGTCAGATTGGCCCATGAGAGAATGTGGGAAAGCGCCATGGAGCATCGTGAAAACTCCTTGAGTTCCATACTCTCTGAGCAGGACAGATCCTCTCCTGATAGGCGTTTGCAAAAGAATTCTCTAGGTAAAAGGCCCGACTCATTTTGGAGCTCGCCAAAACGGCGGCGCTCTAATTCTCCCTCTTTTAATACGGAGTATTACGTCATGGTGAGGAATCTTCCTAAAACGTTTACCAAGAGTGAGATAAGACACCTGTTTTCATGTCCTGACATACCAAACAGTAAAATCCTGCATCTGCTAAACAAATGGAAGGAAAGAACATCTACCGCCTTTATAATATTTACACAGCCGGAGGACTATACTTTAGCCATGAACATGAATGGCACTACAGTTTGCTCGCATACAATTGACGTCTCATCCATTACTAAGGAAAAAATGAAAGACCTAATGTCTCATAACCGTTGTACTGATCTGGAAAGGCCACAGACTTTCAGTTCAAACTTGAGTCATCCGTCAGCACGTGGAATTCCCCCCCTGACGTGAAGTGAAGTTCGTTCAACAAGGATAACAGCTGGGAAGAGGATATCGAGCTGCTTGAGGATGAAAAGGACAACTTGAGTGACAAGACTGTTATTCAGCTTGCATGTGAGGAAGGTGCCAGAGAGGCTCTTGTTCTACATGGAGAGTGCTTGCTCTGCTTGCCTGAATTTCACTAAAACAAAACTTGCACAAAGCTTATTTTGGGTAGTTCTTGTTTTATAGTAAGAGGAAATGACATGTGTTTTTTCAAATATTCCACAAAATGTAAAGAAGGATGGAGAAAAATCCTTCAGACATTCCATTCTTTAATACAAGACAAGAAAGCAAAAAATGTACTTAAGAGTCAAAGTTCTCTGGGAATATTCAAGTATTAATGACTGTGCAAATGTGATGTGATATAACATTTCACTGTTGCTATTGAAATGGCAATTACTGTATCTGTATAATTGCACAATAAACCAAGATGTATTAAATTATCAATGCCTGTGGAATTTTTTTCTTGAAGTAATGGTACTTTGTGTATACATCTCAAGCCAGACTCTAAAATTCATTTGTGTTTGCTCGTTGAGCCGATGATTCAGTCCGAATGATATACATTTGAGACAGGATACAACTGAACATTTCAGGGTGAAAGGTCTTGCTCAAGGATCCAACAGTGGCAGCTTGGAGGTGCCAGGATTTGAACACGCGACTCAACTACCTTCATTTGAAATGCACAATTCACAGATCAACAATATTCAACTTCTACATATTGAGATTATTTCAACCAGGAGTTAATGCATGGAAATTTCCAGTTAAATTTCAAAGTTATTGCAATTTGTATTGCATTTATGTTGTCACAAATTGTGAGAATGATGTATTACAGTTTGCAATTTTGATTAAAGGACGCATAATATCGGACATATTTCAAATCGAAAAGTCCATTTGTGATTGTGCTGCCTTATCTTATGAGTTATGACCTTATCAACAGCAGTTTACTGCTTCCTCAGCATCGCACAGAGGCTGGAGAAATTTCAAAGGATGTCAGAGTTACCCTTGCATTTCTGACACTTTGCACAGAAACCTCTAGAGAAATGCGAATAAACAGATAGATAGAATGCATGTGCAGATTCTCTTGTCTCCATTAAGTAGACAGATTGCCTAAATATTAGAAACCCCTCCTGAGTAGGAGCATCGAGAAGAGACTTTGTCCAGGGAGGTAAATCTACTGGCACAGGATCACTGGGATTAGATATCTGTGACACAGTGGAGAGAGGTCCTAATAGCAATCCCTGCTGTCCTCACCACTCTGGACATCACCTTTCGGTCCTGGGCCAAATTACTTCCGAATGTGAGAGTGCCGACGACTACCCACATCGGTGGTATAAAAAATAAAATAAAAAAATTTATGCAGCCTGTGGAATATTGTGAAAAGTCTTGAAACTCAAAAATGTCCCAAAGTAAAGTATTGTGCCTTACAAAATATTACAACTGGTGTCATAAGACATATGGGAGTAGGCCCCAGATGTTGTGATAGTTTTAAGATATATATATATATATATATATATATATAATTAGATAGATAGATAGATATAGATAGATATAGATATATATATATATAGATAGATATGACTAACATACAAATAACCACACCTGAGTCAGTGTAAACAAGAAAAGAAGTTTATTGTAATCATACAATCAGTAAAAGTAACCAGACTCAGTGCTACTCAGTGCATCTCCTAGAAGACTCAGCAGGAGAAGAAGCTGCTGACTCTGAGGATCTAAGTGGAAAGGAAGTACCTGACCTTTAGTAGCAGGTAACCTTTTAGTAGAAATATAGGAACTAAGGCTTAAAATATGCATGTGCAAGCCCAGTCTGGAAAGTGACTGACTGAGATCATAAAGTTCAGCAAGCTTAAGGAGAACATAGAACTCCACTTATATACAAAGCAAGGGCTTAAGAATGTTTATCATAATCCAAACTCAAAGTTAACGTATAATCAGTTCGAAAATTACAGTATATGCAGTAGAAGTTGTAGCTGCAAAGAGGATGCTGAAAAGCCACCAGACGTCTGTCATGAAAGACTGAGTGAGCAATGTGACAAGAACAAGGAAGTGAAGCTCTTTTGAGCACATTTTTTAATAACAATGAAGAAAAAGGTTGAAAATAACAGGAAGTGTTTAAAGGGCAGTAAATGTGAGTCAAGGGCAGACCTTGATTCTGGAGAATAAGGGGAATTTAGAAAGGTCATGTAAATGAGTAATGATTCAAATATAACTGAGAAATAATAGGAAATTGCCTGAATGTATGTAAAATAAAGCGTAGGTGCCTAGAGGCACCAGGGTATATATTGAGCTCAATGGAATTGTTGGCTGATTGGCTGCAATAAAGAAGTTTGCTCATTCTCATCCAGGTCTGAGACCTAGTGAAGTATATTTAGATCAGTCAATATTCGGCTAAAAGTTTGAGTTGCGGTTCACCCTGAGACATGTCCACTCGGAGGGGTCTCTGAGTTCTCACAATATCAAACTTCTTTATTCAATACACTTGCAAGTGTGAAGTCAGTCTGTCCTGACCCAAGTCTGAACAGAGTGAGTTACTTTCATTTATATATGGAGCTATGTGTGTGTCTTCCACTGTGCGTGGCTTCCTCTAATCTTGTTGTTGCACAAGCAGGGCAACAGTCACGCCGTTATTCTCCGTTATTTGCACACCCCTGCACAGAATTATGGTAACCCTGGATGTTTGCACAGCACTAGGATTTTAATGCAGAGAAAGTAAATTCTGTTAAAAAGTACACACAAAAAAATGGGAAAGTGCAAATTCCAGCAAAAGTGGCTAGAAGACATGGATTTTAGGACACGGTTGCAGCCTGCTGCTGGTCAACATGGAGAAAGATGTTGGAGATTTTGCTTAAAAAAAAAGAAAGCTATGTTTTCAGCTATAAAGCAGCTACAACATCCAGACATTCACAGCTAATAAACTAACTCTGACAATGTAATTTCAGCAACTAAGTGGGTTTTTACACCTGGTCACTTCATGCGTTTTCTGTGATCCGATAGCTCAAAACACTTCAGGAGGTGGTCTGGGACGCATCTCAGATGAAACTGGACAGGTGTAAATGAATGTGATTGTTCAAGCCACATACGTCAGCGCTATACTCCTCCCAAACGGAAGTATGTAACACAGGTGACTCGAGAGTCGTGCATCGTGCCAGAAACAAATATGGCTCCGATCTTTCACCCAGGTGTCTCGTTGGGTCCTAAAATGCACTGCTGCCGCCATCGAAAATGCTGCAAACAGTAACTGCTGTTTTTTGTAGCAACCACATACACCAAAGCGTGTTCCATTTCAATTACCCCGGAAATGAGGTAAAACATATTTGCATTTTGGGCGGGAGTAGAAAGAACGGATTGATATCCGATAACGGATTGATAAGCTTCATTCATGTGGCCTAATGTAAATGGAACAGAGAAATGTATCGGATCAGAGAAAACACAAAGTGAACAGGTGTAAAAAGGCCCTAATACTACTACTACAAATGGCTACCTATGAAACTTTGCTTTTCCATTTGACATTTGAACAATGCAACACATTCATGTATATAACTTCACAATGCAGCAAAAAATGACTAAACCTTTTTAAAGCTTACAACCTATAGCTGGTATAGTGTCAGAAATCATATAGTCATCCTTGGAAATCACAGGCTTAAACACTATAGCTTTTATTTTTGAAACTTTTTATTCAAATCAGTGTACAAAACATTTCTAGAACTCTAAATCCACCACCAACAAAGATTAACAAATCTCTATGGCCTGTAACACACTGTGTCCAAAACAAATTTCATCTAGTCTTGAATGTAAAAGATTCAATTTGAATGTTTTATGGCGAGAAGTACACTAAAACAGAGCCACCTTAAAAACAAAATAGACAGCTCAGTTGGGCTGCTCAGTTAAAGAATCTTGAAGGGCCTACGAGAGAGAGAGAGAGAGAGAGAGAGAGAGAGAGAGAGAGAGAGAGAGAGAGAGAGAGAGAGAGAGAGAGAGAGAGAGAGAGAGGGGAGATGGAATTAAGTTGATTTAAATTATTTTTAAACTATTAAAGGCAGGGTCTCCGATTTTTGAAAAATGCTTCAGAAAACTGAGTTGGGCCGAATATTAAACAAAAATCAAAACAAACATGTAGCCAATGAGCAGAAAGGGGCGGGGTTTGTTAATATATGGCGGAGTGTTCAGTGCACATGTGTGACATTAGCAGAAAGTGGTTTTAACATTGAAATGGAGGATAAAAACAAAGAAAGAAAGCAAGAAAGGCTTACGATAAGGCAAGAAGTAGGACGTGTTAATATAGGATCAGCTTTCCAGCGCTGGAGAGAACTGAAGGAGCGGGAAATTGGCCACATATTCACAGGTTGGAGTTTCCTGAGTCAATAACTCCTGAGCTAAATGCTGTTACTACACAAATAACACCTTTTCTATCGTAGTAATGTAGAGACGCAGCTACAACCACGTTTTGCTAGTAACAGCGTTTAGCTCAGGAGTTATTGACTCGGGAAATTCAACTTTACTTAAGACGCAGAGGCGTTTTTTTCCTTCTCGATAGGTGAGTAACGTTGATTTTGCTTTGTTTCACAGAACTGATATATGTCGTCCTTTGCATGATTATGCTTGTGTGTCATTTTTGCTTGTCTGCAATCATATTGTTCTTCCCTTCAGCTATGATAGAGACACATTTCTTTCCATTATTTTCCTGGTTTACGTATGTATGTGTGGGCGGAGCTATCAATACAGGTGTGGGACCCGTTTGGGTTAGGGGCGTGTTTGTTTTGGTGATTTCAAATGTCGACATTGGCTTTCAAAAATCAGAGACCCCACCTTTAATGTTCAATTCTTATGTATTTCTCAAATGATCACAGCTGCAAAGTACATCAAGGGAGTTAAGTGGTAATCGTGTTGTTGAAGCACCTGACATATTGCCGGAGAATCTGTCGGAGCTCATGGTCAGGCAAGAAGGATTCATACTAGTTTTCTGCAAGACATGTAAATGAACACACTTAGAACACAATTCCTGTACTGCAAATTAGCCAGAGAAAATGATAAATAGTTAAACCACAATATAATCATGCATGACCAAATGTATACATACTAACAATTCAGTTAGTACTAATAAATGAGTTTCCTGTTCAGAGTGATGTTTATTGTCCCCAATACCCTTTACAGTCCCATTTAGCCACTTATTCGCAACTGCAAAAGCTTAAATGAGTGGGGTATTGCTGATTTCTTTTGTTTTACAAAATTTGAAAACATCTTAAACTTGGAGTTAACCACAGACCTTATTTCATACATTTAACCATTCATTCATTCATTTTCTACCGCTTATCCGAACTTCTCGGGTCACGGGGAGCCTGTGCCTATCTCAGGCATCTTCGGGCATCAAGGCAGAGAATACACCCTGGACGGAGTGCCAACCCATCACAGGGCACACACTCTCATTCACTCACACACTATGGAAATTTTTCCAGAGATGCCAATCAACCTACCATACATGTCTATGGACCGGGGGAGAAAACCAGAGTACCCGGTGGAAACCCCCGAGGCACAGGGAGAACATGCAAACTCCACACACACAAGGCAGAGGCGGGAATCGAACCCCGACCCTGGAGGTGTGAGACAAATGTGCTAACCACTAAGCCAACGTGCCCCCCACTTACATTTAACCAAAAAACAATTTAAAAAAAGGCATTGACTTCAGAGTGACAGAAGACTGGCACCGTGATGTAGCATTTGCTGTATCGTTGAGAGCCTGAGGTGGGAAATGAAAAACAATGGCTAATATGGAAAGACATGATTACAGAGCCAAATCAATCCTCTAAGCAATTATAAAATGTGTTTTGATGGGTAGCCTCAAGTAATGTTAAAGAAATGAATTTCCTATCATATGGATCACGTTAAAAAAAAAACTGCTGTTCATTTCTAAATATGCACACAACATCTTAATGTCACTAGAAAGGACACAGCACTCCGTGCCAAGTACTCCAGGAGAGTTTATTACCGTGGTGACGGTCCTGAGACGGTATTCCATCAAGACGTCTGTGAGCTTCTGTGTGATCTTCAGCACGATCTGAGCATCGTCTTCACACTCGATGCGGAACGTGTCCTAAAATAAACAAGACTGAATAAACCCCACTGCCAAAAAGTGTGTTTCTCTTGAACATCATCATACATGAATGGAATTAAAACCACAAGTTTGTGTTGTTAATTCCGGTAGCAGTACAATACAGTGTGTATCAAAAGACATATAGAATTATACCAGACATCTAAGAAGTGTTGCGAGGGTGCTGCTGGACTCTGGGCTTTTCAATCTCATCATTCGGTCATTGCTGTTCATTGGCAGATCTTCAGGGAACGGTCGGTCCATGTCCTCGCCTCGTGGGCCCATCCCAAATCCCTCTGGGCCCATGTGCATGGATCTGCTGTTGGCTAAACGTTGCATACTGTCTGGCCCTCCCATCATCATGTCTGGTCCTGGGGTGGAAACAAGGTCTCACTATTAGAGGACATCCTAAATATAAGATCTGCACCATTACCCATAACTTTGTGGTTTGTAGAGAGTACAGCTGAAATGCAATCCATATTTCCAACATGATAGGTTAACAAGTAAAGGAAAAAAGTACTGGACCACCTTGGTATGGATTCTACAAGTCTTTTGAATGGAACCGAATGGACAGATCATCATTTGTTAAAAAATATTGCCTTATTTGGTGGTGATACTAAAGAGTGCTGTCTAACTCGTTACTCCAAAACCTCCTGTAGACCAACTGTTCAACTGAAATGTGTGGGAATGAAAAAGTGGAAATAAGCAAGACAGAATTTGGTGAAAAAATACAGTTTAATAAAGAAGTAGGCGGTTGGGCCCCAGGTGGGGCTGCTCGGCTTGAGCGTGTGGATAATGGCCAGAGTGAAAGGATGGTGCAGGATGCGGTAGAACGGATGAGAAGGAAAGGCAGAGAGTGTGGAAGCATGAAGATGTTCCATCAGTGCTATTATGTCAACAGCTATGCCTGCCAGCAGATGACCGGAAACCTGGGTCGGGATGACCACGCTACAGGAAAAGTGTGATCACAGGGCAGAAGCTGCAAGGACGCAGATATACAATATATGAATACAGAGTATAAGCACAATATTATCAGTACACACGGTATTATATGTTTGCAGCATACATAAGCATGCAGTTACATCACTATAATGAGTACAAATCAGTAAACAGTGCAAAAATTCATGAATGAAAGGGAAGTGTAATACTTACACAGGATAAAAGTATTCCAAAATAGTAGAATGGCTCAGAAAGGATGTGCACGGTTCGGTGTATGAAGAGAAACCCTAGGGAAGTTTTACTCCCGAGGGAGTTTTTTTTTATGGTAAAGGAAGTGGAGGTGAAAATAGAGGGAAAGTTACAGGCCTAAAACTGAAGCTAATGGAAATCTGAGAGAAAACCAAAAACAATCAGAAATAAAAAAGCTAAAATTTGAACATAATAGGACATTTTTCAGAGTGAGACCCACTAAACCAGGTGATACCAGGGAAGTGGTAGGTCATTGGTTAAGGTGTTGGAATACTAAGTAATAGGTTGAGAGTTTGAATGTCAGGACAAATACCGGAAACATAATACCAAGATACTGAGTCAGGGTTAAACATGTCAGGAAAGTAAAAAGCAAAAAATTGGTCTTATGCCATATTGAATCCTGTTGATTCATAATTTAGTGTTGATCCTTAACGCATCACGATGATCACGATTTAATGTTGAGTTATACGTACTTACTTTAACAACTTAGATTTTTAGGTTGAATCATGTTTAATGATTCGTACGTACAATTTAATTTAACCGTTTCGGATTTCGCGGATTACTTTTAATGTGTAAAATGAGTAATGGTTTTAAATAACAAAAGGTTTGTGTGATTCTAAAGACTGCTGTAGTGACTGAATAATGATAATTATCGAGTGACGATCACGTTTTATAAGTGTTTTGTATTAGGTACTATCAGGCAGCATTAATCGAATATTGTAAGGATTTACAGTATCAGTATTAGTCTATGGTACTTGATTAGAATGTATGTGATTAAAATGTACTTTCATATATTGATAATGACGACATGAAATAATGATTACTATTCTTACAAATCTCAATCAAATGTTATTGTATGTAATGTTTATGTGCTGTAACCAAAGGTGCCGTTGAGTGGAAAGTCTTTACCGAGAAGTAGAACGTTTCAAAATGAACCATGCATATTAAATAAGATAACTGGTGCTGAGTAGCTAGGTATGTTAAACTTCTCAGTCTAAAAGCGGGAAGAAATGTGGAAAAATCTCAGAAGAAGGAGTATGTATGATATAAATACTTGATTTAAGATATAGCTGCTTTCAACAATATTAATAATAGCAAAGTGCCTAATAGTAAGATTGCAAATTAAAAACAGGGAAGTGTGAGAAAGGTAGAGGTTTATTAAGAACACAGATGGCCTAATCAAGGTAAATGTAAGAACAACCAGGAGGAGATCTGACATTAACAGGGGAAGTGGGATTGAGAGAGACAGGAGATGGAATGGTGGAGATGGAGGGGGAGACGGTGAAGCATATGGAGATGCAGGGTTGACTCTGTCGTAACTCAGAGCCTGTCTCCAAGTCGCCACATCGCTGGGTGTCCTCCTCTCTTAGACTTTTTGGTTACTAAAGACTGTTTAGTTAGACTTAACTGATAACTCTATAATTACTACAAAACACACTGAGAAAACTCTTCAGACCTGGATGAGAATGAGAAAAATTCTTTATTGTGGTCAATCAGCCAACAATCTTCTAAGAGAAATTGCCAAGTTGAAAGTAACAAATGAAAACCCCAAAAAGAGCATGTCATGCAAAAATCAATCAAAAACAAAAACACTCCCGACGTTCTTGCAAAAGTAAAAACACCCCCATGACCCACTCAAAATCTCCGCCATATATACCCTGGCGCTCCTAGGCGTCCCACCTGGTGATCTTCCTCACTTCCCCTTGTTTACAGACTTCGCCCGCTATGTTTTCACCAATTTCCAGCACCTTTCACCATTATGCCCATTTATGGATTTTCCTCCCCTCATTTTTCATGACCAAAGACTAAACACCTGGGCCTTCTTCAGTCTTCACAACAAGTTTATGAACTATGGTCTGAAAACCAAGGCCTTCTTCATTCTACACAGCAAGTTATGAGCTAAGATCTGGGCACCACATGCCCATTTATGGATTTTCCTCCCCTTATTTTCCAGGACCCAGGACTAAACATTCTAAACACCTGGGCCTTCTTCACAACACGTTCCATCTGTGTTATCACAAAAGTGCTCAAAAGGCCTTTACGTCCTGGTCAAAGTCACATTTGCCTCTCAATCTTTTATGACCGACGTCCTGAGGATTAATCCTTCATTCAGCTACAATGAGTAAGTTTCTCTTTTGCTATCTATGTCTGTATATGATTTTTACTGATTATAAGTCACTCTATGTCTCTATGTCTACGGCTGCATGTGATTTTTACTGATAAGTCACTCTATATCTACGATTTATGTCACAAGTTATTATGTTAAAAAGCTCTTACCTATTCATTATCTTATACTGCTACTATTGCTAAGCTATTGTTATGATCTCAGCCTGCCTTTTCTCACCAGCCTGGGCTTGTTTACATATATCAAGCTTCAGTTCCTCTATCTTTACTAAGTTATTCCCCCTTTTCTTCCCCCTAGATCCTGCGCCTCAGGGTCGGCCAATTCATCGCACCATCCGGATTCCTCGCCCTTCCCACCATCCAAGGCCTGTGCCTGCTGATGTCCTGGCCGGCTATCGCCACGTCCAACTGCTTCATATCACCTTCATATCACCTGAGCATCCTTATTTGCTGTAACACATTATGACACATCCTCCTGCTTGCACTTCCTCCTCTCAAACCCCTCTGGTTAACCTCGTGGACCAGAGTACTCAAACTGATGGCTGTGCTCATGCTAAACCTTGCCTCCCTGAGCTCGGAACTCCCGTCTCTCCTCCTCATGCCTATATCCGTCCCCTCTCTCCCACCGTGGCATCTTCTCCCTCCGATTCTGACCCTGGATCTCCAGATTACACTCCTACATTTTCCCACTTACTAATTTACCTCTTTTATCCACCCTCTGACTCAAGTGTGGTTATTTTATTCTCTTGTTATATATTACCTTAAGATTATTACAACATCTGGGGTTTATTCCCATGTGTCTTATGACTCCAATCATAATCCTCTTAAGGCATTCCTGGGTTCAGGGATTTTTTCACAACAACTGTCAGATCATCGTATGCCCCACAGGGCATACAATAATTCCATGGACGAAGAGGTGATTGAATGCTGTATATAATAAAGGAAGGACAGGTAATTGGATCGGTCTGGGTGGTAGCATCACAATAGAGGGCACGGTGAGAGTTGGTGATAGGTGTGGTGGCATGTTGGGACATCAGGATGTGGCCTGGAGGAAGACATGATTCTACCTGGGTGAGGATAAGGACTGATTGACGATGCCTAGAGTTCTTAGAAGAAAATAATCCACGAGGCGATAAATCCACACACATGCTTCACGAGGGTCCGGAACAAACTGTGCAAGTTTCAGGCTTATGTAGAAGTCATTTATTTTTATATAAACTTGCGATTAAGATGGGAAATATTGGAAAATTAAAAAAACGGAAAACCATAAAAGGGAAGAGGAAATTGGGGGGGGGGGGGGGGGCTAAAAACCTAAAAATAATAGGAAATTGGGAAAAGCTATGTAAAATAAGGAGGGGATTAGAATCCTGAATTTTAAAAATAATACAAAATTGGCTAAATTATGTAAATTAAGAAAAGGTGGCTGCACCACACATGGACGCTGGATTGTTTTCCTGACTTTGATGCTGAAGACATTTTTCTAAGAAGTTTACTTAGAAGATCCAAGTAGGAGACCTTCTCATAGAAGATGGCTGCAATAAAGTCAGGACTTTGCTGATCATATTCAAGCTTGAGAAGTCCATTTTCTTTTATTTATTTTGACTTTGTTTAAGTAAGTAAAATTTATTGGTAATTGGCAGATCTTAGAAACCACCCAGTTGATGTGTCGCCTCAGAAAGGGACTCCGAGTTCTGACAATCCTGATAATGCGGTTATAGAAATGGCTGCTACAGTAAATTAAACAGAGTGAGAAATGGAAAAGGAAGCAGGACAGACAGGATAATGGGCAAGCAATAGTAAATATCTAATCAACTGACATGTAGTGCAGTGCGTATTTTTTATATTCCAGACAGGGTGTAAACAAAACTTAGGGGAATTCAATAAGTCCAAAACAGAACATAAGGGGAATTCCAGGATGATGAAAAAGGATTTTAGGGGAATTTTTAGGCAGGAAATTCAATAAATAAATAATAATTAATAATAATAGGAGTGTTTCAACACAGACCTGCCTCGAAAATCTAGAATCAAGTGTTAAGTGTTTAAGTGTTTATCAATTTGGCAAATCAGTTCAACATAAAACAATTTAATTACAAAAAAATAAATCTAAATCTTTATAGAGTAAGTGTGTAAAAAATCTAGAATACACAGTATTTCACAGTAATTAATTTTCAATATTTAAAGACGTGCAGAGATTCGATTAGAATTACCGTAGTGGTCAGGGCTCCTCATGGGGCCGTTACCCAAACCGCCAAGAAAATCAGACATCATATCACCCCTTGGTGGGAATTCCTCTGAAAAAGGTGGGTCCAAAAGCCCACCACCAAATGGTCTACCTGAGGAAAAACAAGCCGATATAGATATAAAAACTGACTTTGAATCTACTGTGACTTATACTGTGAAATAGGTCGAAGAGGGCTTTGCTTTTTTCTTTATGAAAAAAGAAATGTATCTTCCATTCATATACAGACAGACTAACCTGGGTGAAAACCTCCAGGATTTGGTCCAAGCAGACTTGCAGGACCTGATCCTGCTGCATGGGGAAATGCAGACTCTGACATACACACAAAGGAGATACGGCAAATGAATGAATGAATGAATGAATAAATAAATAAATAAATAAGTTTTAGCTTTGCGATACAAGATCCACGTACATACTGGAGTATATACAGTGAGGTAAGTCACTGTGTTACCAAGGTCATAACTATATGTAAAATAATATTATTATTATTATTATTATTATTATTATTATTAACAACAACAACAAAAATACACAACCTACTTATGAATGGTTGCCAGAGGCATGTACTAATGTGCAAACGTTAGCAACCATTCGAGGTGAACATTTTAATTTTTGCTGAGCAGGGCTGGACTTACTCATGTTCTGAAAGGATGGCACA
This sequence comes from Tachysurus fulvidraco, assembly GCF_022655615.1. Classification (NCBI taxonomy): domain Eukaryota; kingdom Metazoa; phylum Chordata; class Actinopteri; order Siluriformes; family Bagridae; genus Tachysurus; species Tachysurus fulvidraco. The sequence continues at coordinate 6,781,302 of NC_062542.1, forward strand.
TCATACGGTTCCTTAAGGACAACCTGAAAAGAATGCTTAAATTCATCATCTTAAGAAAGCCAAATGGAATTTCACAAATGTTCAAATAACGGCGACCTCGGAGGGAAAGTATTTTGGATACTTCATGGCAAGCTGATCATATAAAACAAATATTTCAAAATAATTATACTTCCACAAGGCATTATAAATATATAGACTCACTGACTCCTACCCTGATTTGACCTCTGCCCTCGGTCTTCTCCACCTCAGCACTGATCACTTTCAGTTCCTTTTTGATAACTGGGTTCCTTACTTCCTCGTCTTCATGAGGCATTTTTTCAGGGTGAGTAAGTTTCTGTTTTTCAAGTAAGATGGAAAATCTTTGTCACATGCAGACACGATTTTTCCAAAGCCTCTCGTTAATTGGGAGCAAAGGATGATGTATGTTTAATTTGAAACCTACAAGCCTTACCAGGTATTTGAAGCAATGCTTCCATCCAATAACATGAGCAACCATTTCAAACTGCCGCAGTTGCACCTTACACAGTCTGCACTGGTAATGAGGTGGGACTGACTTGCTGGGGCTGCGATACTCCCACACATACTGTAGGCCTACACACACACACACACACACACACACACACACACACACACACACACACACACACACAAACACACACACACACACACACTCAAGTACTCATACATTTCCACAATGAGCTTAATTTTTTATTGACAATATAAAACGTACCGATAACCGGATCTGTGACAGTTTTCAGCCGTTTGGTGAGGGAGGGAACAGTCTGAATGGATCCTTGCTTGATGAACACTGATGGAAGTTGCATGAATTAGAACGAACAAAATACTCTCCATAATGCATGATACAAGTTTAAAAGAGAACTGGATATTTTAATCATTCAAAATGATCTCTAAATCCACTCTAATTCAACAGTGCACTTAATTACACTGCTCTAACCACATAGGCAGCAGCAGAGTGGAAAAGTTGTGGCGAATCAAGTGAGCCACATTTGGAAAATGAACTGGTGAACAACATAAAAACTCAGTCCTGATTCATTCTTTTGGTCAAAACACTGCTTACCAACAACAACTACCAAGTTTCCCCAGTCAGATATCAAAAGCATCACTACTGGTGCTGATATCTGGCTGATTCTGTAGATTGCTATTGGATCAGATTTAACATGTTCAGATCTGATCCACTTTTTTTTCTAAATAAAGTGAACACAGTTCACATATTGTCCTAGACACCATGACTGATGTTCTGCAAAAAGTGGCCACAGAAACCTCTGGAGAATTAGTTATAAACTTAACAATTCTCCATGGATCCAAGATAGTTAGGCTTTCTGGATGTGCACAACATTCAGTCTGGTGCCAAGGAATATTAAGGCACAGACTGAATGGACCACAAGGAAGTTCCCTCCAAATGAGTCCTGACCGATTCCGATGGTCAAAATGTGCACCACATTGCAGTTAATTTGTTTTGTATTCTTTATGGTCCTCCAAACATTCAGGATGACCAGATAGAGGAAGGTTCGGTGAACTCTCCAAAGAATTCCAAGTTACTTACAGATGCAGTTCAGCATCAAGTGGTTACTTTCTTGATTTACCCAGTAGGCCTAGCTATGTCTGCAAAACAGCACTGGACTCAGACTTGTCCACTGAGGGACACCAGCTATCCTTCACTGAATGTTGTCATTTAACATACAGTACAGAAATGGTTCCTGTTTGAACTGGCTTTAGACTGCATCTCACCGGACTGGACCACCAGGTTTGTCCAGCAAAAAAAAGTCCTTGCAGTGGACAGGCCATGAAGATCAATCCATCTTCCCTTATCATAAACAACCATAACTCACTGTGAACACATTCAGTCAGTGATGCAGGACAATAAGTTTCTAATGTTGTTCAGGCTAAATTCAGTTACTGGGGTGTCTGCAGGTATCAAGTTACCCTGATTAGGATTTAAAGATGGTACTTTCAATCTAATTCAATCCTAAATTTCCATTTATTAAGAAGAATGTACAACCTGGAATGTATTTAAATGAGATGGTTTTTTAGCCATTTTATTTACACAGATTCTGTATTGGGGCAATGATGGGGAAAATAATATTCAAGAAGTTTAAGTAAGTAATTTGATAAAAGGCAGAAATCTGTTGGCATTCACGCTCCAGGGTGCAGCAATCTTTGGCTCCAAATCCAACTGCAGGTAACTTTTGACTAGCCATTCTACTTTACAGAAACACTTTAAGGTAGCTCTGCTCTGGCAAGACGTTCAGGAACACAGTGCAGCTGCAAGGCGAACTTCTGCCCCACTGTCTTGCAGAGTGATAGAGCTTATCTTCAACAGAAATCTGCTCAGTGTTCCACACCCACTTTTGTGAGAAAGAGTTGCCTTTTTTTAGGGTTGATCTCCTCTGACCTCTCCTAGGTCCTCCTGATGAAAATCACCCCCACAACATGATACTACCACTACCATGTTTCACTCTGGGAGATGGTGCTCTTAGATCAAACTTAGCAGTTGGTTCCATTGCTGAAAGGCTTTAGTCTCCAACAGACCAGAGAATCTATTTACACATGTTTGCTGAGGCTCTTGACTCTTGTGTGCTTTTTGGCAAACTTCAGAATGTTATTTAAAATGCCTTTTTTTAAGCCTTAGCTTTCTTCTTGCCATTCCTCGATAACGTCCGGCTTTGTGTTGTATCCAGGCAATTGTTGTCCGGTGAACAGCTTCTCCTTCTTCTATGAGTAATACATCCCTAAATTCATGTGAATGGCTGGCATTTTAAAATAATGATATTAAAAGATGACCGGTACCTTTCCAGAACCTAATCTGCTTTGATGGCATCTTGATCCCCATGATGCTTACAACATGTGTGGTATGAAATGAACATTATCTTAAACAAGCCAAAATGGTTGGACCTGGCAACTGTTCACTTACAGGACCACTCATTTAGGAAAGCAAATTCCAAAAAGACAAAAAGTATGAATTTAAAAACCTACAGACACCCTGCAATAACAACAACAAAAATAATAATTATGCAAGACAATACGGCTGATTTTGTGTGCTACATTAAAGCTCTGGAGACCTCAGACACGACACATTGGCAATAACATCACCAAGGTCAGAGCGTGCTGAAGATCAAAAGAAGAGAACTGGGCTCTGAGGGCAAAACTTACCTATGTCCCCACCATAGGCCTGCTGCTTTTTCTGTCATAGATGACAAGTAAACCCGTTGGAAAAAGAGAGAAATAAAGAGGTGTTAGAGAGGCAGAACAGCATGCGAGGTTGGGAACAGGACCCCAACACTCCTGTGGTCCATCCTCCACTTCAATGCGCTCAATTAGCACAGGAGACTGTTCTTGAGACTGAAGGTTATGGAGCCACAATTATCTCTAACCGTTAGTCATAGACTTGTACTGAAAGAACAGTAATCTGTCTCTTCCCTCTACAGCATTGGGATTATTTAGTCATGAAAATGACAGTCCATGACTAATAAATAAAAAAAATTAGACAGCAAGCAGCAGATGCTTTATGCTTAATATTGCATATTCACCAGTGCTCATGTGCTCAGGGTTATATAACCCCTAAGAAGCATCTGTCCTCGATTTCTACTCGTGAGCATGCACTGATGATCTTGGGTGTCATTCTGCTGACAAGAGCTTGGAAACTTGTTGGAAAACTTGTAGGAAATAAATCGGCATTTTCAGTTGAATTTTCCATTCGATTTATATACAACTGACTTTTTTTTACATTATGTCTATCATTTTACTTATTTTTGCAAATTATGGAGCCTACTGAGTGACACATGACGAGAGCATGTCTCAGTGTTTACAGAACTGAAGTGTGCCCTCATGCACCATGCTTCTTCACACACTCGCTTATATCTTCGTGTGTGAGCATTGTGCAATAGTTGTTCACTCTCACAGATATGGCTCTCTCACTTACATTTTATATTTTTTGTTAATGTTACTGTTTAAATGCCATAGCCTTTGCTTTGACAACATATAAATGAACTGTTATTTTTATGTATTTAATTTTTTTTGTATAGAGAAGGAAATGATACACTATATGGCCAAAAGCACATGAACACCTGAGTACTGAGATTCAGTGGGCACCCACATTATGGGTGTTAATAGAGTAACACCCAGAACACCTGTTTTGCTACAATAACATCCACACTCCTGAGAAGGGATAAAAAATAAAATAAAATCACTTGATTTTTAGACCATGGCAGTGGAGATCTGCCCATTCAGCAACAATGGAGCAAGAGCCTGGTGTTAGGTGAAGAGGCTTGGCTTGCAGCCACCATTCCAATTCATCTCAAGTGTTCAACGGGTTTGAGGGCAGGCCTCTTGAGGTCTTCCAGTCCAACCCTAACAAACCAAGTCTTCATGGTTCGCATTTGCACAGAGGGATTGTCATGCTGGGACAAGACTGGGCCTCTCGGTTCCAGTGAAAGAAAGCCTTAAATGGTAACAATATAAAGATATCCATTAGAACTGTATCCTTCTATCTTTGAAGGAGAAACGTGAGGAAGGCTTACACATGGCTGACTCAGGCGTGCAAACTTTTGACCCTATAGTGTTGCCACCTACCGAAACAGCATCCAGGTGACGCTCTTTTATCCAACCTTAAAATATTAGTGTGATGCCAATCCAACCCTACAATTATTTTAAATCATTTTAAGCATTTTAAGGCACCAGGGCATCATTTCCAAAGCACACATGCATACTGTGATACTGAAAGTCAAACACAACACACACAACAGTTTACACATTTTATATTTTTGTATTTAACTGATTAATAAAATAATTGATTTAAATAAATTATAATCAGATTAGTTTTACTCCTATTCTGTATACGGGTAAGGCGCACTTGTAAACCTGACTGATTATATTATTATTATTATTATTATTATTATCAACAATAATATTATTGTTATTGTTGATAACTATAATAATAAAAACAATAATAATAAAAAATAATAAGGGGGAACAACAAAAATAAAATAAAAATATTAATAATAATAATAAAAACAAAATAATAACAAACAAACAATTACAAATTATAATAATGAATAATAAATAATAAAAGTCATAATATTAATAAAAATAAAAGTAATAATAATTATTATAATAGTAATACAAAAATAAATAAAAACATTATTAATAATAATAATAATAATAATAATAATAATATTTAGGGGAATTGAGGATAGATATTACACAACCACACTTCATTCACATAAATACATGTCTTGATGTTGCTAAACAACCATCACACACTGTTAAGAGACTACAGTGCGTTACGGACGATGTGTAAATATTATTAACACTGATAACTATGCAATTTATTATCTTTATTTAATTTATTATAATGCTTGGGTTTTGTATTTTATCGTGTTTTTATAAATTCGCTTACAAACAAACGCGTGATACCAAAACACACGTAGCGTGCTAGCATAGCAAGACAGCTAGCATGGACTATATTATAGCTAGCATAAACTCACCTTCGCGGGGTTCTTCTTTTTCTGCTGAACGGTTTGCTCTCCAGCTGAAACCTCCATTCTAGTCAAAACAAAGACTAAAATGAACTACATTGAAGTGCTTAGTCTGTTAGCATAAACCATATTAGCATCATAGCATAACATAGCATAGCATAGGAAGACGACCTTGTATCACTTGTTTCAGTTTTACTAGGGAACAAAAACTCACAAGTTGTTCATTAATATAAATAAATAAATAAATAAATAAATAAATAAATAAATAAATAACAAACAGACTCAATGATTCGCATCTGCATTCCTATTTAAACGTATCTGGCTTCATGTTAGTTAGCATGTGAGATCAATTAGCATACGATAACGTTACAATAAAAATAAACCGATTATTACTAAACATATTGTTTAGCTGAGTTTAAATTATTAATAGCAATAATGTACTACAATTACCTCCGTTTCGTCTTCACCGGTGGACAAAATCGATCTATTCGCAGATAACTCTTCTGTTGTCGTGCTGAGAAGCGTAACCACTGGAGGACCGGAGTGTGGCTCGCTTTCAAAATAAAAGTCATTCATCAGAATCAGAAAGGTCTTTATTGCCAAGTATGTTTTCACATACGAGGAATTTGTTCTAGTACAGGAGCTCCACAATGTAAGCAGAATGGCAATGATAGGACATGAACACATGCATAATAAACAGTTGTATGTACAGTGGGAAAAAATGTGCAAATTGAAATACAAATGTGCAAATTGAAGTATAGATGTGCAAATTCAAATAAAAATGTGCAAATTGAAATATAAATGAGCACGTGTAAACAATGCAAGAATAGGGTTTGTTCTGTGTATGTTAGGTGTTCATCAGATGTATGTTTATGTTAAGTGTTGGTGCTCAGAGCTCTGTAGCGTCGACCAGATGGCAACAGTTCAAAGAGTGAGTGTGCTGGATGTGAGGGGTCCAGAGTGTTTTTCTCATTAATATGTATGAAAAAATATACAATTAATTAATTAAATTAATTAATTACCTAATTTTGTTTATTTATTTATTTATGGGGGCCATGGTGGCTTAGTGGTTAGCACTTTTGCCTCACACCTACAGGGTTGGGGGTTCGATTCCCACCTCCGCCTTTTGTGTATGAAGTCTGCATGTTCTCCGCGTGCCTCGGGAGGTTAGATTCTCAGACAGGAAACGAAATATATATAAAATGAATATACATGGTGCACAATCATTTACATGTTTATTAAATTTACAATAAAAAAAACTTTTCTAGTAGTCATAAGCAAACATAGAAGCATTAGGATTATTAATCCATAACATAAATCAGAATAATCCTAAAGCAACCCGAAGAAAAATATTTAAAAAAAATGTGCTTCAAAAGAGAAAACACATTTAGCTCATATTCATTTTTTGATCTCAAATGTAAATGTCTTTAGTTTGTATCTAGTTGCAGAGGGAGGTGTTCAGTCCCAGCAGGCTCAGCTCCCCAATCATTTGCTGAGGGATGATTGTATTGAATTCTGAACTAAAGTCTATGAACAGCACTAGTACATACGGGTCTTTATTATCCAGGTGGGTGAGGGCTAAATGAATGGCCGTGGCAATGGCATTGTCCGTGGAGCGGTTTGGACGAGAGTGCTAAGGGGCAATAGTAAAGAACTGGGGTCTGAGGGCAAGACTTACCCCTTGTCCCCACTGTAGACCTGCTGCTTTTTCTGTCATAAATGACAAGAAAACCCATCAGAAAGAGAGAGAGAAATGCAGAGGTGATAGAGAGACAGAATAGCAGACGAGTTTGGGAACAAGACCCAAATATCCTGTGGCCCATACTCCACTTCGATGATTTTCATTAGCAGAGAAGGCTGTTCTGGAGTATGAGGGCTATAATTCCACAGTCAACTCTACTGGTTGGTCATAGACTTTTACTGGGAGAACAGCTGTCTTTTCCCTACTAGAGTAAGGGGATATTTAGGCAGACGTAAAAACAACAATATAGGAAAAATTAGGCAGTAAGCTGCACTGAAGAGACATATGGGGTTATGGCCCTGGAGAAAAATCTGTTCTGGATTCATACTCGCAAGTATGCCTTGAAGATCAGCTGACTGGAGCATCATGTTATGCAATGCATACACAGCAATGATGTTCGGTTCCCACTAGCTTAGAAAACTTTTAGCATACATCAGACAAGGATATAAATAGTTAGTACTGAATTCTCTTGCAAGTCCGGCCTACAAGCCCATATTTCATAAATGACATGCAGTGCCTTCATCTCCCGCTTGACCGTTTTTACATTTTTAATGTTTGATATAGTATTGAAAGGGTGAGTGGGGATTATTTGCATAGTTATTTACTCAGTAAACATGTGCAAAGATTCTCTAGTCTGATGAAACCAAAATGGAACCAGACCACAGGCCTTGGGACAAACACTAAATCTGGCCGAAACCCAACACTGTTCTATACCAGGACTGAGAAGGACTGTAGAGTTGGTCCAGGAGAGTTGGACCTTCCAACTGATCGTAAGCATATTTACCCAGCTACACTGAAACTCCTAATCATGCTAGCCTGGCCAAAACCCGAACCTCAGTCGAAAAATCTGTGGAGAACTTTTAAAGATTGTTTGCAACTAATGATCTCCATCCAATCTGACATAGTTGAAGTAACTTTAGATAGAAGAATGGATCCAGATGTACAAGCTGATTAAGTAGCTGTAATTGCAGCCAAAAGTGGTTCTGCCAAGTATTAATCTAGGAGGTTGAATACTAATGTAATCAAAGACAGTCTGTAAAAATACAAGATGTGGAAAAGTTTAAGAGGATGAATATTTACACAAGGCACTGTACATTGAACAACGGACAATAGCTAATCAACTAAAGATAAAGGCCACAGATCCACACAGACTTTGACACACCATGTACACTGCAAAACATTTTAATTACTTACTCTTCAGCTCTTTTTACAAAATGAACCCATAAGTAATTTCCCTAAAAATAATTGTGTCTTAGGGGTTAAGGATCACATGTATAAAATCTTTCTTCCAGGGTTTAGGCCTCATTACAGTATTGAGACAGCACTGGTTAAAGTAGTAAATGACCCAATACTGATCTTAAAAGATCACAAATCCAGATGTGTCCATGGTAAAGTGTGATATTCTAAGTTGACGGTGAAAATCTGAGCAAGGTTTATAGATCATTTGTTCATGTTTGTAACTATACTGAATTACAAATCTTTTTGTAAATAAACTATATAGAGACATATTGATTATGCTTTAACCCACTTTGTCACTCTTCGTCTGTTTCATACAAGATTGAACTTGTGCTGATGCCTCCATCATGTAATAAATAAATAAACAAACAAATAAATAATGTAACAAAGATGATAAAATATTTGAACAAAACTTATACCACAACACTGTTGATTTTTTATTTTATTATTTTTTTTATTTAATTTCTGATTGGTCAGCGGGTCTTGATTGTTTTTCTTTCACATGAATACCATCTATAATTTAAATCTTAAGCTTATATTAATGACCGATTTACTATTTATAGCCTAGAGAAATTAAGCAAGAATTTTTTTTTTACCAATTACCAATAAACGGATAAAAGATATAACTCCTATTTCATAAATAAATCCGGAATACTTTACATACATTATCATCATTACCACGTCACATCATCCAGTCGTTGATTATTTGCCTATTACAGCATGCTGCATTACAGCTATTCCTTATTTAAATAGCACGTCGCCTGCTCGAGCGAACAGAGGTCTGCGTCATGACGTCACAACCTTAAACCTACAGGGACGGTACATTAAAAAAATAAATAAATAAATAAATAAATAAATAAAATTAAAAATACAACATTCAAAAAAAAAATTCCAACGGCATTCAAAAGTTAGCTAGTGCTAAAATATACACAATAATGTGTTGCACTTACCTTCCGTTTGTGATAAACAGTACTGAATTTTCCACAACAGTTCACAGTGCACACATTTATTTATTGATTGATTGATTGGCTTTTATTTTGATCAGGCAAACGGCAGTCTTTTCCAAGCAGCTTTCAAAATAAAAGCCTCTTAAATGCTTATTATTTTTTGTTCCACATAAATATTACTTTCTTGGATTATTATTATTATTATTATTATTATTATTATTATTATTATTATTATTATTATTATTAAAAATAAGTAGAGTGTACAAATAACGCAAAAATCCCAAAAGATTCTATAAAGTCGTCAAAGATTTAAAACTGTTTGCAGATATTCCTTTGCATATTAAAAATGCGGAATTTTATTTTTTACGTTTGTCCATATTATATTTGTAGCACTCTATTTATACATTTCATAGACTTAAGTAGCTGAAGTGATTTTACTCAGGCAGATGTACAGGCGCCAGTATACGTAAAGGACCCCGAGTGTAGTCGCGCGACTGCAGAACACAGTGATTGATGACATTAACTTCATAAAATCTTATTGTTTTGATCTGAAATCTAACAAAACATGTGAGTATGATTATTTATTATCTTTGCAGATGAAATACGGAAACGGGATGTGCAGTATTATGTATAAATATTGTCAGGACCCGTTAGCATCACTACAGTTAATCACTATTAGCATTGATGGTGCAGAGAATCACCAGGTAACCGTTCAGTAGTGTTCACGTGCTGTTCACGTGCTGTTCACGTGCTGTTTACGTGCTGTTTACGTGCTGTTTACGTGCTGTTCTACACGTGTGTGTACATTGTGCAGAAATCATTATAGTCTGTTGTATGTGATAGAGTGTGTTACGGCTTGGGTTAGTTGTAGGGCTTTAAATCCCCTTTCTTCTTCTTCTTCTTCTTCTCTCTCTGTATCTCTCTGTCTGTATCTCTCTCTGTCTGTATCTCTCTCTGTCTGTATCTCTCTCTGTCTGTATCTCTCTGTCTGTATCTCTCTCTGTCTGTATCTCTCTCTGTCTGTATCTCTCTCTGTCTGTATCTCTCTGTATCTCTCTGTCTGTATCTCTCTGTCTGTGTATCTCTCTGTCTGTATCTCTCTCTGTCTGTATCTCTCTGTCTGTATCTCTCTGTCTGTATCTCTCTGTCTGTATCTCTCTCTGTCTGTATCTCTCTGTCTGTATTTCTCTGTCTGTATCTCTCTGTCTGTATCTCTCTGTCTGTATCTCTCTGTCTGTATCTCTCTGTCTGTATCTCTCTCTGTCTGTATCTCTCTCTGTCTGTATCTCTCTCTGTCTGTATCTCTCTCTGTCTGTATCTCTCTCTGTCTGTATCTCTCTGTCTGTATCTCTCTCTGTCTGTATCTCTCTGTCTGTGTATCTCTCTCTCTCTGTCTGTATCTCTCTGTCTGTATCTCTCTCTCTGTCTGTATCTCTCTCTCTGTCTGTATCTCTCTCTCTGTCTGTATCTCTCTCTGTCTGTATCTCTCTCTGTCTGTATCTCTCTCTGTCTGTATCTCTCTGTCTGTATCTCTCTCTGTCTGTATCTCTCTGTCTGTATCTCTCTGTCTGTATCTCTCTCTGTCTGTATCTCTCTGTCTGTATCTCTCTGTCTGTATCTCTCTCTCTCTGTATCTCTCTGTCTGTGTATCTCTCTGTCTGTGTATCTCTCTCTCTCTGTATCTCTCTCTCTCTGTATCTCTCTGTCTGTATCTCTCTGTCTGTATCTCTCTCTCTGTCTGTATCTCTCTCTCTGTCTGTATCTCTCTCTGTCTGTATCTCTCTCTGTCTGTATCTCTCTATGTCTGTATCTCTCTGTCTGTATCTCTCTCTCTCTGTATCTCTCTGTCTGTATCTCTCTCTCTGTATCTCTCTGTCTGTATCTCTCTGTCTGTATCTCTCTGTCTGTATCTCTCTGTCTGTATCTCTCTGTCTGTGTCTCTCTGTCTGTATCTCTCTCTCTCTGTATCTCTCTGTCTGTATCTCTCTCTCTCTGTATCTCTCTGTCTGTATCTCTCTCTCTGTATCTCTCTCTCTCTGTATCTCTCTCTCTGTATCTCTCTCTCTCTCTGTATCTCTCTCTCTCTCTCTCTCTCTCTCTGTATCTCTCTGTCTGTATCTCTCTCTCTCTCTCTCTCTCTCTCTCTTTCTCTGTATTTCTCTCTGACTCTCTCTTTCTCCTCTTTCTCTGTATCTCTCTGTCTTTATCTCTCTCTCTTTCTCTGTATTTCTCTCTGACTCTCTCTTTCTCCTCTCTCTCTCTCTCTCTCTCTCTCTCTCTCTCTCTCTCTCTTTCTCTCTCGCTCTGTATCTTTCTCTTTCTTCACTCACTCTCTCTGACTCTCTCTCTGTCTTTATCTCTGAACAGAACTGAGTCATATGGGATGTGTAATGAACGACTCACATAGAGATCGAGTCTCACCTCTATGTTAATGCCACAGTCTTATAGTCTGTTCTATTTGGATTGTTCCTTTCAGTTTTAACAGGAAAATGTCAAAGAAGAAGAAAAGGCAGGACGATTTCCATAAAGTTAAATTAAAAGTCGGCAAGAAGAAGCTCAAGGCAGAAAATTCGACTAACGTCAACTTTAAATCGAGGAGCATTCATTTACCAGATCAGCTGAAGAAAGATGACGGAGGACCGACGACACACCGCCAGCTCAGCATTAAGGTTCACATACACTGTCTCACCTGAGTTTAACTCTCCTGGTGTCACAACCAGCTGTGTTCTTTATGTGACACCGTATTTATCACTATGTCAATATACACGAGTGCAAAAACGTACATCTTCATCATGAATGTTAGTGTTATAAAGGAGCAGATTTCCAAGTTGGAGGTGTTTTTCTTTCTTTCTTTCTTTCTTTCTTTCTCACTATTGCTCTTTCTCTCTCTCTCTCTCTCTATTGCTCTCTTTCTCTCTCTCTCTCTCTCTCACACACACACACACACACACACACACACACACACACACACACACACACACACATAAATCAACAACTAAACTGATAAAAACTACTGAGTATAATAATGTTTTGAGTCATTTGTTCCTGTGTGTTTGTTCGTGCAGGATCTGTTGTCCCAGCTGCACCACTACAGCAGCAGTGTGAAGCAGGGTGCTCTCGTAGGTCTTCGCGAGCTGCTCTCAGCTCACCCGTCCCTACTGGAGCAGCACGCGTCAGTTGTATTAGCCGAAGTCGCCGCACTCTTCACTGATAAAGATGGCACTGTGCGGGCAGCCGGTTCACGTCTCCTGCGGTTAGTGGCGCAGTGCATGCCAGCAGAGCGCGTGGCCCCTTTCTTCCCCCTGCTCGGCGCTCACCTCTCCTGCGCCATGACCCACGTCTCCACTGGCATCCAAGAGGATGCACTGCGGGTGCTGGACGTGCTGCTTGAGCACTATCCTGCTTTGCTAGCACAGAGACACGCTGTGCTGCTCTCAAACTTCCTCGAACTCATCTCGCAGAGGCGCATGAGCACGACCGTGAACAGGGGACGAGTCGGGGATCGGCCAGAGAAAGGAAGCTACGCTCTTTCTATAGGCACGAGCCGATCCATTACAGCGCAGCAATGGAGACTCACCGTTCTGCTAAGGTACTCAGATCAGAGCCTGGTTTATAATGTGACACAAAGCATGTGCCATTTTTTAAAAACAATTCAGTAGTTTTCTGAGAAATGTAAATATATGTAAATAGAGATTTTTTTCATGTTTTTCTTTTTTACTTTTACATCTGACGTCTTAACACTTGCCAAAGGAAACGAAAATAATTCATTTAATATAAAATATTAAATTAGATGTTTGTACAAAAAGGTATTTTATGTATTTTCTTTTTTATTTATTTGCAACAGTAACAAATAATAAGCAAGCAAGACGTCTGGACATTGTGTACACAAGCGTGTGTTCATTGTGTGTGTGTGTGTGTTTAGGTTGGGTCGCTTTCTTCAGGCAGTAGTGGAGGAGCGGCCAACAGAAGATGGTGTAGTGTGTGGCAGAAGCTTGAGGATCTGGAGTGGAGAGAAAGGATTGGTCACTCCTGTAGAGATCAGATGGGAGGAGATGATATTCAGTAAAGAAAGTTTTCAAGTGTTCGAGAATTCTGGCGCAAAACCAACGCCGCGCTCCACCTATCGGCTAAGGTACGCACAGGTTTTTATTGGAATCGCACGTCATGTTACGTGCTGTTTCTAACCGATAGGAAATTTTTTTTAAAATTTTTATTACTCTGAATTGTGATCCTTATTTTTGATTATCGTTATAATAAAGATCCTGTACTTAATTGAGTCTAAAAACAGAGGGGAAAAAGGACGATGGAGACTAGAAAAAGGCGTAGTAAGAATAATAATAATACCAGCTGCGTAGTCGGAACTAGGAACGGAGTAAATGTCATGAGAGAACATGTAAGATTGTGTAAGAAGGATTATTATTATTCTATCAGACAAGCCTCATGGGTTAAACCAGAGAACGAAGGTCTGACGTATTTGACATAATGTGTTTCCACCACCAGCGTAATGTAAAGGTTCAGTTATTTCTCATTAAATCTTCGAGACTTTTATTGAATTTTATTAATTCATTGGATTAGATTTATATTAATCTGTCTTCTCCCCTTTCCTTTTCTGTCTCTCTCTCTTTTCTTCATTTTTCTTCTGCCTCTGGAGTCATCTGTCCTGAAGACTCTCCCATGGTGGAAATCATATTTATTGTAGTTTATGTTTATCATAATGAAAAAAAAGCAGAAATTTCTTTCTCTCTCTCCTCCACTCTCTCTCTCTCTCTCCTCCTCACTCCTCTCTCTCTCCTCCTCACTCCTCTCTCTCTCCTCCTCACTCCTCTCTCTCTCCCCTCCACTCTCTCTCTCTCCCCTCCTCACTCCTCTCTCTCCTCTTCTCTCTCTCTTTCTTTCTCTCTCTCCTCCACTCTCTCTCTCTCTCCTCCTCACTCCTCTCTCTCTCTCTCTCTCTCTCTCAGTCTCTCTCTCTCTCTCCTCCTCTCTCCTCTGCTCTCCTCTCTCCTTCCCTCCTCTCCTCTCTCTCTACTCTCTCGTCTCTCTTCTCCTCTCTCCCCTCTCTCTAGTCTCTCCCCCTCCTCACTCCTCTCTCTCTCTCTCTCTTTCTCTCTCTCCTCCACTCTCTCTCTCTCCCCTCCTCACTCCTCTCTCTCTCCTCTTCTCTCTCTCTCTCCTCTTCTCTCTCTCTCTCCTCCACTCTCTCTCTCCTCCTCACTCCTCTCTCCTCTTCTCTCTCTCTCTCCCCCCCTTTTCTGTTATATTTCTGTCTGTCTCTCTTTTTCTCCTCCCATCAATCGTTTGTTGATTTTATCAGTTTATCATTTCAAACAACTAAAAGAAAGAAGTTATAAATAGTTCAGTTGTTTTATTGTCCCATCTGCGGTTAACTCCTTCCAGGCCGGATTTAGAGCCCGGAGCCGGAGTGAGTGAGGATCTGTGCTCAGCAGAGACAGTGCAGGGTTTCGCAGGCACACTGGTGCCTCTCCTCCTGGAGGTGTGGGTGGAAGCCATGGGTGGAGGACGAGCTCAGACAGACAGCGGACAACTGCTCTCAGAGGAAGCCATGGCACTCATGTTCCAGATCCTTACCATACTGCAGCTACTGAGACGACTCGCACCTCAGCAAGACCAACAGGAAATGCTGGTGTGTATACACAAACACAAACACACACACACAAACACACACACACACAAATACTAGATCAACTCTTAGATCAGACTAGGACGCAATATGTATGTAATACATTTTTTTTTTAAACAAATTTCTATACAGATAGAAATAAGGAATTGTATACGAAGCCCATGAGACAAAAACACACCACATTCAATAAGAAGAACCCATGATACGGTCCTTTTTCTTCATATCGATAACCAGAAATGGATTAAATAAAGCTATCAGTTTGTTGAAATATATAAAGCTTAATGTGTAGGCCACACAATACAGTGCTAAGCATGTAGAGGCACACGGAGGCATGGTGTTACACCCCTGGATCACACACACCACATAACAGTCTGTAAACCATTTACTGTGTTTTCCGGACTATAAGCCGCAACTTTTTTTCCCACGCTTTGAACCTTGCGGCTTAAACAATGACGCGGCTAATATATGGATTTTTCCCGATTTAAAAAAAAAAAAACACATTCTGTGACATGCTTAGTTTTTTGGCGGCATGAAGCTTTCATTAGACCAATGAAATTGCCGAACGGGTTAACTCCGACACCGAAGGAGATGACTTCAGTGGTTTCAGTGCACAGAAGGAGGAAGATAGTGACCAATGACTTTCTTGGTAGGCTACTGTTTACTGCTATTTTTTTAATTTTTTGTTACAAGCCGTGTTTCGTTAAAGCCTGTGTAAAGTTAAAGGTAGGCCAATGAGCAGAAAGGGGCGTGTCTTGTCAATATGCAGCGGAGAGACTGTTCAGTGCGCATGTGTGACATTAGCAGAAAGCAGTTTTAACATTGACATGGAGGATAAAAGCAAAGAAAGAAAGTGAAGAAAGTCTTACGATAAGGCAAGAAGTAGGACGTGTTAATATAGGATCAGCTTTCCAGCGCTGGAGAGAACTGAAGGAGCGGGAAGTTGGCCACATATTCACAGATTGGAGTTTCCTGAGTCAATAACTCCTGAGCTAAACGCTGTTACTACACAAATAACACCTCTTTTCTATCGTAGTAATGTAGAGAGGCAGCTACAACCGCGTTTTGTGTAGTAACAGCGTTTAGCGTTTCTTCGCTTTCTTTCTTCCTCCATGTCGATGTTAAAACCGCTTTCTGCTAATGTCACACATGCGCACTGAACACTCTCTCCGCCCATATTGACAAGACACGCCCCTTTCTGCTCATTGGCTACACGTTTGTTTTGATTTTTAGTTTGTCGTTCCGACTCAGTTTTTTGAAGCAGACCCTACCTTTAATTTGTTTCAATGTACCTGAAGGCACCTGCGGCTTATTTATGTTCAAAATAATAATTTTTTTTAAAATCAGTGGGTGAGGCTTATATTCAGGCGCGCTCAATAGTCCGGAAATTACAGTAATGATGATTGTGACCTCTTGAACATGTACCAATTTCTTGTATTTTTGTAGAACTCGTTTATCTAATTGCTTATAAATCTGGTTCCATGCTTTAAAGAAGTTATTGTTCAGTGTGGGAAAGAACGAGGAAACATTTCATTTTTTTGAAGATTTTAATGAACATTTTAATGAACCTGTGTTGTGTAGGATTCCTGGTTTCGAAATTCTTACCTGAGTGACTTCAAGCAGCACTTCATGAAGAATTTCCCCTACGGACAGCTAGAGGTGGCGAGACACAAGAAAAAAATGGATGGAAAGAGGTGTGTGTGTGCGCTTGTGCGTCCTGCCTGTGTGTATTTGTCTGTGTGTGCGTCCGTGTCTGTGTTCCTGTCCGTGTCCGTGTCTGTGTGTGTTCCTAGCTAGATACCTAGCAGACTGAGGTACAGTAGTTTGACATCCTGAGTAGGAAATACAAGCTGTGTATGATGTGGTCTTTTCCTGTCTGAAGTTTAATTCATCGTGATTTGTGAGAGCTTACATGACACAGACACTGGATGTTTGTTTGATTGTTTGGCTGTTGTGACACTACATAAGCTAGTGAAAGCCTTTACTTGTATGTCATTCAGTCTAACAGCAGCTGCTAAATTCTCTCCTCCTATAGGAACAGGCAGCAGGTGATGGGTGGCATTAATGCTGCAGGAACCATAGAGCCACTGGCTCTGAATGTCATGCTGTGTCAGGTAATGGTGACGCTCAGCCTGAGGGGGCGGGACCACATCGCTGGCCAGGATGCCGACTGGCTCGGTCCAATCCGAGCCTTCGTTACGGACACACTGTCCAGCGGCGGGAAGCTGAGCTCAAAGCACCTCGCTGCTCTATTGGAGGTAGTTTGGAGGATGATTGTTACCCAGCGAAGCCGTGGTGAGCCTTTCTGCTGCTCATAAACGTTCACGTTAGCTTCAGGATAAATGCTAGATAAATTATCACTTGTTTAATGAATTAAAGTTGGGGTGCACAATGTTTGAGAAATGCTTCAGAAAACTGAGTCGGGCTGACAAACAAAACAAACGTGTAGCCAATGAGCAGAAAGGGGCGTGTCATGTCAATATGCGGCGGAGAGAGTGTTCAGTGCGCATGTCTGACATTAGCAGAAAGCGATTGAAACATTGACATGGCGGATACCTGCCGTTACCCAGCAGGTTCCGCCATAATAGTTGCCTGGGTTACGTATGTATGTGTGGGGCGGAGCTATCAAAACAGGGGTGACCCCCATTTGGGTTAGGGGCGTGTTTGTTTTGGTGATTTCAAATTTCAACATTGGCTTCCAAACATTGTGCACCCCACCTTTAATACTTTAGGTATATATGTGCCACTGTCTAGATATGTGGCTTTGGAGGTAAAGTGTGTGTGTGTGTGTGTGTGTGTGTGTGTGTGTGTGTGTGTGTCTTCAGCTGTGACCGAGGAGCTCCTACAAGCTGTGTATGTTCAATATCAGCAGAAGAACTTGGTTCTGTCTGTGCGCACCCTGCTGCTGCGTTTCTTTAGTGAACTCTATATACAAGAGCATCAGAAGCAGCCACATATTGCCAGGTACATGTTTTATACACACACACACACACAGTTTCATTTATGTTGTTTTTCTACTTGGGTAAAGAACACTCAAAAGGAGATATTTTTGCTCATGTCTATGACACTGCACACTGATGTACTAAATCGAATTATTAAATAATTTGCCTTTATGCCACATCGAAAGTGCAAATTCTCTCTATGCTAGAAAGTGATCAGTTGTTTTTGTGTCACCAAACTACATTTTTACATTCTATCTGCTTCTCTAACAGCTATAAAACTATAGTGATTTAAATCACTTCAGTTGCCTCTGTATCTGTTAGAGGAAGCTTTTGGGATGAATAGTTTAGACTTTTTGTTATGATTTATTAGGGATCCAGACGCCCTCTCGGGCTGCCCACGGTCAATAAAAGCTGATACGGAGTCCAGACTTTCTGCCGTCAGTCTGAAGGTGTGGCTACGTGAGGCTATCCTCAGCCTTGAAAAGCCTCCTAGGCCAAAATATACACACGACATCCATCATCCAATCAGAGCCGGCCATGTAGCCTGAAAAGCAGCAAAGCTAGAAATGCGTAATAATGATCTACTGAATCAGATTTAACTTTGGAACTATTGACTGACTACTTTAAGTAGTGTTTAACTTTTACTGCCAATTAAAGTTGTTCCAAGATTTTCCATAAGTGTCTGTTCATCGGCGACTTTTTTTCTTCATTCGCTCCCTTATTTCTCCTGTCACAGGAGCAGGATTTTGACCCGTTGGTTGGCGTCTTTGCCGCTGCAGTTGGTCCAGTTGGGTGGCCGCAATCCTCAACTGTCGGCACAGATCCTGCAGACACTGCAGTCAGCTGCAGCCTGGGGCAACAAAGATCTGCTACACAGCCTGCAGACGCATGCGATCGGCCTTTTTGGTGAACACACACGCACACAACCGCACGCGCACACGCGGCTGTCCTAACTTCAACACAAAACATGAATTATGCAAAATGTATCTCGTGATCTAAACGGAGAAGGTAAAAATTTGCGGCGGTTCTGTCTCTCTTACACACACACACACACACACACACACACACACACGTACACACACGTCCAGTATAAAAGCTGTACTGTGAATGGTAAATCAAAGCCATACACCATGTTCTCTATAGCCTTCTGAAACTCTCTGTGTGTGTGTGTGTGTGTGTGTGTGTGTGCGCGTGCGAAAGTGTGTGATAAGTCCTCAGTAGTTTCATGTTTCCAGAACACAGTGCTGCCGTTGTGTATGGTGACATCAGCAGAGTGCGTCAGCAGCTAATAATGTCTGTCTCTCTGTGATCACTTACGGGGAAAAAACACACTCTCTCCACATTATTTGCGCGCGCACACACACACACACACACACACACACACACACACACACACACACACACACTTACTTACTACAGAGTAACAGTTTGAGCAGTGTATCAGGTGGGGGAACTATTTTGTGTTTCCTTGTATACACAAACATTTGAATTTGTAACAGTGAATTGTATGTGTATGTGTGTGTGTATGTGTGTGTGTGTGTGTGTGTGTGTGTGTGTGTGTGTGTAGATCCTCAGGAGGGCTCTGTTGTTTTGTTGCCAGTGGATCAGCAACAGCGCTTGATTCAGATCCTGTTCTACCTGCCAGCGTTTCCTGCTGATGTTCTGGCCTGCCTGAGCCAAGTGTGTAACACGGGCAGGGTTTCGGCAAGTCTCGCTTCCACACTCATCCGCACAGTACACTTCAGGTACCACGCACACACAGACACACACACACACACACACACTACACAAAACCAGGCACCCTCTAGTCAAAACAGTGCTGTCTGGCTCCAAACCAGATCCTATATAGATATCCAGTCCTCTTTGTTAGACCGCCGTTTGATGCACTCACTACCTGCTCTTGTGTTTTCTATTGTTGTTTTTTTTTTGTTTACCCACAATGCTGTTCACTTCCCCACTGATAGTGCAGTAGTGCTTTATTCCATTATGTTTTCCAGCTCTTTCACTGTACCTTCAGCTTCCGCATGCATGTAGATCATTAAATCACTGAACACGCCTGAGGAAGCGTCACTTATTCTTCATCTTGCTAAATGTGATCGTTGAGATGGTTTGTTGTGTCCTAATAGCAGCAAATATATGGCAGAAATATTTCAGTATAAACAGAATAAATGCAAAAACTTCCCATTACAGGAATCTTAATGGCCACATTTTGCATTATACACAGACAAAGCTGACTAATAGCCGGGAGCCGAAGCGATCACTCGTCCTTTACCGCAGACATTGTGTTTGTCATTTATTCACCAACCGCTTTCCCATCTATCAGCTCTTTCCCTAAATTGATATTTGTTGTTTCTTTATCCAACGTATGCATTGGTAAAACTTTTATAACCGTCTGTATGCGCAAGTTTATTAGCGTTTAACTTCCTGATGTGCTCAAAAGTATCGGAACACATATTGCTTTTTTTTTTTTTTTTTTTTTTTTTAAGCGCTGGCAGTTTTATTAAATAAACCTCTCAAATTAAATGGTTCATGTTCTATGGGTTAAAATATAGCTGATTTTAATGTGTTTTTTTTTTTTTTACTCTATAATTCTAATTGTCTTCCGTCACATTAAACACGCACCTGCATGTGTTTTAACACATGTTTTTGCCCAAAAGTTATTACACTTAAAAAGAAAAAAAAATGTTTTAATAGGAAAGCAGAAAATTAATTAAAGGGAGGTGAGACGCAGCCTGAGACTAAGCAGGTTTACAGTTACAACCAGAAAAGTGGATTACTGAAGTGTTTTATTCCTCTGTATTTCACAGCATTTTTCCACCACTACCAGTTTGACATTCTTTAAAAAGGATTTTTGTTCGTCGTACTTTTTAACTAGTAACGAGTCTTTCCGACAAACTGGAACGCGTAAAAGTCTTTGTCTGGAATTTTGTCCATGTGGTGGGAAACTTACTGACTGCTACACAGCACTGACACGGAGGAGAGAATTACTTATTGATCAACTTTTTGTTATTTTAACTTATAATTCATTCTTTATTTATACACACAGTTTTTGAGAGCTGTACGGTTTTGAGTCTAGATTTGAGATTCAGGACCTCCAGACAGGTGCGAAAGCTCGACTTCACAACGTTCATGACGGCATAGCGGAGACAGGAGTCGAGGCGTTTACCCTCGTAATGGAATCAACCAATTTAAGCAGCCCGAGTGCGATTAAAGGCGGTTTAATATCCCCCTTTAAGTTTGATTGGCCTGTGAGCGTCCATCATTAGGTCAGAACAAAGCCGCCAGTCATTGTTGCTCTAACACGAAGGTCATCCAGCGTACAGGTACAATATATTTACTGTCTGTGTAGGTTTTATTATTAGAGCTCTGCGCTGTACTCGGATTCAGATCTGGCTGCAAAACAAATTTGCACTTTAAATGTCCTTGAAGTTTCTAAGTTCTCTGAGGAATTGTGAAATTTTCATTATTTATTTATTTGTGTAGATATTTATTTATTTATTCGGGGCCTATATTGAACTGTGGAACCTCAGCAGTGGCTGATTGACAGCTTATTCTAAAGTCAGTCACATGCTGTGAGCACCAGGAAGCACGTGTGTGTAGTTTGTGTGTGTGTGTGTGTGTGTGTGTGTGTGTGTGTGTGTGTGTGTGTGTGTGTGTGTGTCTGTGAGAGAGAGAGAAAGGAAAGGCACGTTGTGGCCCCACTGTGGTTTTTAGACACTAGCCTAAAGCCACTCTTTTATTTGTGTTTTTTCTTGCAATTCTAATGGGAGCTCCGTCTTTCGAACACACAGAGTGTGTAATATTGTTTGTGTGTGTGTGTAAGAGAGAGTGTGTGAGATACACTTCAGTTCCTCAGGGCTGTTTGCTCACAAGGAATAAAGCTTTAGCATAGACAGGAATCAGGCCACTTGAGGTAATGGCTGCTGGTTGCAGGCAGTAGGGGGCAGTATTGCACTGCGTAAACAGTTTGATATTTCACAACTGCAGCATGCCTTGGGTCAATCAAACTCCTGACCACATCCTAAACCACAAGTGTTTTGAGCCGTACAGGAGCTCCGAACACCATACTTCCAAACGATATTCCCTCAAGTGATGTTTTGATAATGTTGCTAGAGAACACTGTCTAACACCGCAGTCCAAAATCTCCCGTACTCCAGGTGTATTCCATGGCATACGAGTTTCCGTACTCCTCAGACTATTCACTGAGCCCATCCTGAAAGAGAGCACGCTCATCTGGATAGAAATGTTTCATCATGAGATAAAGCTGATCAGTCAGAAGGAGCTTAGTTACGATTGGCTCTAAGGGGACGTGACGCTTGGCTCTAAGGAGACAATTCGACCCAAACCGAGCCAACAAGATACAGCAGCATGACCAAGCCATCGGGTTTTTTCCTTTAATTTGACACTCGTCTGTTTGCATATTAGGATCAGGATGTGCTGACGGTTACTTGTAGTAGTACTGTTTTGTTTTTTTTTGTTTTTTAAACTCTTTATTAAAATGAAACCAGTATTTTTAAGCATTTTGCACCTTATAATGTTTTCTGAAGTTGTGTGAAATTGTGTTTTTATGGATGCATGGTCTCTCTAGCAAGATATTTAGTTGTTTTATTTTCAAGGATTATTTAATTTGTTTTATTTTTCAGTTCAGGATCAAGAGGTATATTTTTTTCGTTTTTTATTTTTTATTTTTATTTTTATACAATATTTTGTACATGAAAACTGGCTCTAAAATTCCAAGCCAAGAAATTTCTGATGTACAAATTTTGACCTGATTCATTCAGCACACATTAGTGTTAATATTTAGGAGAATGTTTTATATCTAAATATCCCTTTGGGTTATTGAATGGAAGTAAAGTTACCACACATTTTTCATTCACATGCTAGAATTTTCAAAAGAGCTATTTAACTTAAGGATTTAAATTGTTAAATCTTTTAGCAACTAACATCTGACCCTGACTCATTTTGTCTCAATTATACAGATCATCTGTGCTTTGCTTAATTATCTAGATGGACAGACAGACAGATACTTTATTCATCCCAGAGGGAAATTCCCAATTCCAGCTGTATCCACAAACTTGGGCAATAATAAATAATAATAAATTCTAAAAAAATTAAAAGTAATAAATTCACATTTATAGTCTGTACAAATCTCAGTGTTAATCCTTTGTTTATTGCCGTAAATCTGCATACACCTAAGTTCAGTGGGAAAAGATCTCTTTGTACTAACCTTCAACATTATATATATATATATATATATATATATACTGTGTACATATTGATACTATTGAATTATTTTATTTTTATTTTTTGGTGACCGTTTAAACTAAAGAAAATGAGTTCACTTCACAGCTTTATCCTGCTCAGGGTCACAGTGGATACTCTGGAAAAGATTTAAAATTTTTTAAAAGATTTTACTGTTACAAACATCACTGAATTCACAAAACAAACAAACAATGCAACTTTATTTATTTATTTATTTATTTATTTATTTATTTATTTGCGGGGGGGGGCTTTTTTTCTTTTTTCTTTCTTGCTTTTTTTTTCTCTCTCTCTCAATTAACAAGTGTGGTGAATTTTGCAATCTGAAATTGACCGGTCAAATTTGAGCATAGGATTGCGTTCACAGATATATAGTTGAAATGATGAAATATCCGGAAATTGAGTTAATTAAATCCAAATTATTAAAAAAAAAAAAAAAATTAGGGGTACGATTTTAACATTATTTATTTAATTTTACGTCAATTTTAAAACCCTGAAATACGGACAGTTCCGTTAATTTAAAACAAATAATACAAACGTGGATTTTTCATTATAAACAATCCAGTGAATTTAAAACCTTCAATCTTATTCTTCCATAGATCTATTTATTAAAAAATAGAAACATAACGGTTTATACAATCGTAAACATTTTATTACGTTTGATCTCTAAATGTATTCTTTACAGCTCTCGATTTCAACATTACATTCATATCAGGAAAATATTTTTTTTAACCACTAAAACAGCATAGAAGTATTTTATTTCCTTATTTTGTTAATGTTTTATGCCACTTTATTGTAACGTGTAATGTTAAAACAAGTGCAGCTTTTCTTGTCACAGAATACAGATGTGCTTAAAAAAACCCACCTGTATTGCATTAGAGACATTCTACACCACGTTTCTGGTTGGTTGATTTCATTACAGGCCCAGATGAATTATTCGAGTGCTCGATGTCATGCAGAACCGTGTGTGTAAATCGATCTATCTATACATGATCTCTACACGTGTGCTTGTGAACTGATGGAAAGTCGTTACATTATAAAATCCACTTGCGCACGAAGCCCCAAATCTTATTACAGAAACCTCGTGCGACGCCTGGGTCTGTACACAGACGTCACATTTCCTGCTGAATATTTAAACATCTCAGCTGTTTCCAGTGGATAACGAAGGTGTGTTCACTGTATGTGGATCATGCAGCTCGCAAAAGCAAGAATCAATTACAGGTCACTGTCATAACAGGGAGGATTTCAGTCTTAAAGAATCAAGTGATCTTTACGAATCATTTTAATTTATGGAAAATAAATTATTTGTAAGAACTTGGAAGAATTTCCTTTTTTTTTTCTTTAGTGAACCTGTAAATTCTCTCTCTCTCTTTTTTTTTAACATGTTTGCACCAAATGAGATTTATAATATAGTATATAACACACAATAAATACACAAATCCACATTAAAGTGCTGTAATAGTTTAGTGCTACAGGATGATTTTCCAAGAGTGTGTGTGTGTGTGTGTGTGTGTGTGTGTGTGTGTGTGTGTGTGTGTGTGTGTGTGTGTGTGTGTGTGTGTGTGTGTGTGTGTGTGTGTGTGTGTGTGTGTGTGTGTGTGTGTGTGTGTGTGTGTGTGATTTGAGAGATTTAAACACCAATTTGAAATCATTTTCATCGGGAAATCTAAAATAATCCTGTTAGCAGAGACAGTGAGCGTACTGTCCGTGAATGCACACCACACACGCGTATGGACACACACTTGCACACACACACACGAGCGGCCTCGCTCACATTTTTTTCTTGAAGAGCCTGACTCTGAAACAGTTCTCTAATTATCTCAGTGATCCAGTAAAACAGCAGTTTGGGTGTGTTGGTGTTTATAAAGTACATATTTTAACATTTTCATTGTCATTTCTGCGCTTCTTAAGAAGTTCCCTAACAAGAAAAACAGGATTCCTATGTATTTCTTTAACAAAGCTGTCGACTGTCAATTTAAACAAACATACACAAATACTTTATATATGATATTTATATTTGTTTTTGTTTTTTTACTTCAAATTCTGCAGTTGCAAAATACTTAATGATGTAAAAACATATACTGCAAAAGCTGTAGCACCAAATGACCGAGGATCGAGAGTTCGATTCAATTCCATCTTATTTTATTTGTATATAGCTTTTAACAAAGCAGCTTTACAGGACATAAGAAATATAGTACAAAAAGGTCAAGATTAATATTAGACAAAAGTTCAAGATTAATATTAGACTTATATTTTAATGTGTTTGTATTTATCCACAATGAACAAGTCTGAGGCGACTGAGGTGAGGAAAAACTCCCTTAGATGGAAGAGGAAGAAACCTTAAGAGGAACCAGACTCAAAAGTGAACCTCATCCTCATTTGGTGACACTGGAGTGTGTGATTATAAACTGTTATAAACACCGGAGAGTGTCATCATGAATAACGTCCTTTCTACAGTCACATACAGTCCGACAATTGTGTATTGATTGTCTATTGTTGTCATCAAAGACCAAATGTAGTTGGCGTTTCCTCTTTGAATGGCGTCTCAAAACTCACAAACAGCCATTTACATTTCTGAAATTTGGCACACGCTTTTATACAGAGTTCTGTTCAACTAAGGGTTAAGGGCCTTACTCAAGGGCCCAGCAGTGGACATTTGTTAGACCTGCGATTTGAACTCCCGACCTTCTGATCACTGGTCCTAACACCTTAACCACTAAGCTAGCACATCTTAACAGCCAGAGACCTGTTTAACCGTAATATAAAACTTTACACCCTCTCAGCGTTTGATTGTATTTCATGAACATAAACCAACAATGTAGAATTACTTCATCAGGCTCTTTATTTAAATATCATGTCCAGTCCAATTTTATTTCTCAGAGCCTTCTTTCTACCACCAGAACACATTAGGTCTAATTTAGGATTGACTTCATTCATATTTGTATATATAGGATTGGATTCCTAATGAACTTAATGAACATAAGAGGAGCAGCCAAATTGGCTAATAGGTTTAAGACGTCAATATTACGTATAATATCTTTGATAATGGTGTGTTGTGGTTTCCACTGTAGTAATTGTGTTAATATTGTGTTAATAATCACAATAATAATATTAAACCAAAACAAAACCCGTAACGGTTTAAAACATCCTTCACAAGTCAAAACGAAGCAATTGATTCTCACTGATTGATGTTTATTAAATGTATTCGGTAATTCGAACACTAATTACGCGTCTAGTTAAAGAACGTTCCTGGGGAGGAACCGACGAGGACGCTCATGTGCAGAGCTGAACTGACAGAGGTGAAGTAAGGATAGGGATTCTGTGCATTAGATCGTGTTCGACGCAGCCGTGTGTGAAAGTTCGTATATTAACACTGGCCACATTTTTAATGTGTTCTTAGAGGAAATGGGGGGATCTCAGGTATCTGGTATTTTTAGACTGACATTTTCAGCGCACACATAAGCACAGTGGGGCACATTGTAATGGGAGAGCGGATCAGTGCTGGACCACTGCTCAGTAATATGTGTGTGTGTGTGTGTGTGTGGTCTTGTGCAGGTCTCCTTTAAGTGGCTGGTCCAGCAGTTTGCAGGATGTGCCAGTGCGGGACGTGGATTACTTCAGTTTCCTTTTCTCAACACTGACAGGTACACACACACACACACACACACACACTTGCTCTAAATTGTAATGAGCTTTTTACGTTAGGCTACAGTGACCAAAATTTAATTGAATTCACACACATGCTCCGTTCACTTCATCCAGGTTCATCGTTTTCTCACCTTATAGAACCAACGACAGCTCTTTTTTTTTATATCTCATTTCCTTTTTTAATCCAACTTTTTTTTCTTTTTATATATATATATATATATATAACATGTATAACGATGTTAATTAAAAATAAGAATTTTGCATTGACGAATGTCTTGTACTGACTATTCCTGTACTGACTATTTAATAGAAAACATGTATGCTGTCTGTACATCTACTTAAAATACAATTGGTGCCACAGTATGTGTATATATGTGTGTGTTAACTACATAGTACAACAACTGTTCTGTTTGCCCCGTTGGGTTAACATATTGACATGATTGCATTACATAATTGCTGCAGAAATCATGCCACTGAGGTTCACTAGACTCTTCACTCATGTTACGAGGTGGTTACGTTAAATAGACGCAGTTAAGTGGGAAACTTTCTGCACATTGTAACACCAAGGTCAGGGTGCACTTATGACACATGGCAGGATGTTAGCAAGTTCTTAGTTCAAGTATCTTGAATCTAATCCAAAAAATTTGTAAAGTTTTCAAACACTCGGGCTGATCTCCGATTATTAAACCTATTTCTAGATATAAGCTTGACGTTTTCTTGTTATACCGGTCGATCATTTTGCTCATTTTAAGCATTACCTTCTAGAAAGAAGTCTAGAAAATGTTGATTTTGTGCATCGTAATCTTATCATAAGAAATAGTAGATAGTTTGGCTAGATTCAGGGTTGAGCCTAGATTGGGAGCCTGTCGCCTGTGTCACAGCTAAATTTATAAACAGACCAGAGAACTTTTTTTTTTTTTCTAGACTAGTTCTAGACTGTCCATTGGTGCATACTGCAGTTTCAGCCTCCTGCTCATGGTTCTCACTAGTGGACCCCAAAGTGATCATCTGCTCTTGGGTCCCATCCCAATGAATGTTTTCCTGCCCACTGTGTTTGTGAAGTGTATTTGAGTTTCCGTGGCTTTCCTGTCAGCTTGAATTAGCCCAGACTTTCTCTTCTGCGCTGGTTCCTAATTTATTAGTGTTCTTAAAGTTCTTAATGTTCCTTAAAGTCGCTCTTAATATATTTAAACTTGGTCGTCGTGTCGTGCTGCTTTGCGGCTGCTCACACTTTGTGCTTCTCAGGTTTCTCGTCTGAAAGACTGAGGAACCTCCAGCAGGCAGATGATGAAGGTGTGCTGCCTTCGTCACCCCTCTCACCCCTCAGCGTCTTCGCCACGCCGCTCGAGCAGTTCACGCACCACTGGGATGTGGTCGAGGTGAGATTTCCCTGTCTTTAGTCAAGGCTAAGTTGTTTCTCATCTGCACCAGCTCGGCATGCCTAAACGTACACGATCTCACACACACACACACACAACTATCTGACCCCTAAGTAGGCGTAATGGAGCCTATACTAGGCACCTCCTTCTGTCAAGCCTTGTCAATCAACCCCTTATTTTAGCCGTTATCAAATAAACAGACCATCCACAGTTCATATTCCACACACATGCGAGTGATGTAGTCTCCCCCCCCAGAGAGCAGGTGTGTGTGTGTGGAGGGGGTTATCACGGCGCACCGGCTCCATATTTCAATAAGGGCTGGTTATCGGAGCGCCGCCGGCTAAAGCGAAATGCTAATGCCAGCCAGCGGACACCATCAGCAGCTGACATTTTACACGGAAATTAAAACCTGACAAAAAGCATGCCCTCCAGCTAGGTTCTCTCTCTCCCTCTCTAACAGCACTTCTACATCTCTCTCTCACTCACTCTCTCACCCACACACATACACACAGGGCTTGATAATTTCTCAGTACAATTTCGGACAAGCTTTCATTTCGATGTCTGAGTCAATCATCGATTCTGTGCACGACTGTAACGGCTCGCATCACCTCGGATAGGATACTGTAATGAGAGCTGATGCCAACAGGTGGGGCTGACGGAGAATAATAAGGTCTAATGATTGAAAGAGTCATCACACACACACACACACACACACACACACACACACACACACACACGGCATCAAAAATGACACCTTCACTGTCAACGTCAAACTTAATGGCTCCACGGCGAGAAATAGTAAAAGCAGGAAATAATATTCTACAGCATCCTCTCCGACACCCAACATCGATTCTGACCCTCTGCACTAGTTGTGTTCACATCGTGGCAGAATATGAATATAAATACGACAATCTCTTGGTTCCCATAACACATTTGGTGCTTTTCTGAACCCCTGTAGCGTCACGTAAGGAAACGTGTGCGTGCCTTTGTATTAAGTAGGACTCTTTAAGATTAGGATGTTCTGTTATATTATCGTTATATTAATACAAAGTAATATATTGGGGTTTTTTTTGTGATAAAAGTTTAAAATGTAATACCTTTAAATAACGATCCACACCGGTGTTGTCACCACATTAGTGTATTGTAAATGAAACACCATTCTTTAAAAAATGTTTTGCACTTTATCCAGCATTTAATTGTTAATTAGATGCCGTGTCTTTGTGTGTGTGCGTGTGGTTGCGAGTGTGTGTGTGCGTGGTTGCGAGTGTGTGTGTGCGCGCATGGTTGTGAGTGTGTGTGTCTGTGTGAGCGTGGTTGTGAGTGTGTGTGTGCGGTTGTGAGTGTGTGTGTGTGCGCGTGGTTGTGAGTGTGTGTGTGTGCGCGTGGTTGTGAGTGTGTGTGTGTGCGCGTGGTTGTGAGTGTGTGTGTGTGCGCGTGGTTGTGAGTGTGTGTGTGTGCGCGTGGTTGTGAGTGTGTGTGTGTGCGCGTGGTTGTGAGTGTGTGTGTGTGCGCGTGGTTGTGAGTGTGTGTGTGTGCGCGTGGTTGTGAGTGTGTGTGTGTGCGCGTGGTTGTGAGTGTGTGTGTGTGCGCGTGGTTGTGAGTGTGTGTGTGTGTGCGTGTGGTTGTGAGTGTGTGTGTGTGCGCGTGGTTGTGAGTGTGTGTGTGCGCGTGGTTGTGAGTGTGTGTGTGTGCGCGTGGTTGTGAGTGTGTGTGTGTGTGCGCGTGGTTGCAAGAGTGTGTGTGTGTGTGTGCGCGTGGTTGCAAGAGTGTGTGTGTGTGTGCGCGTGGTTGCAAGAGTGTGTGTGTGTGTGTGCGCGTGGTTGCAAGTGTGTGTGTGTGTGTGCCTGGTTGTGAGTGGTTTTGAGTGTATGTGTGTGTTTGTGCCTGGTTGTGAGTGTATGCATGTATGTGTGCACGTGTGTGTGTGTGTGTGTGTGTGTGTGTGTGTGTGTGTGTGTGTGTGTGTGTGTGTACGCATAACTGCTGGGTGTTCCCTGCTTTATTGGCAATCAGGTGTATCCAATCTAAATTGTGTGTAATGTGCGTTAACACGGTTAGTTTGATTAATGTCAGATAATAACCTGCTCTGAATGACATTCCCATCTGCCTTCATCTGTTTAATCCAATCCGCCCTAATTCTATTAGCACTATTTGATTTCAGCTCATACGACACACACTCACACACACACACACACACACTTATTTATTGTTTGTGCTCATAAAATTTCAGTTGAAACAACGATGAGCTGTCGTTGCGTCAGCATTCATTACAAACGGCTATCAGTTAGGTAACACTTTAAAGCCTGTGTGCGTGTGCTTCTGCGTGTGTGGTGCATGTGTGTGTGCATGTGTGTGTGTGCGTGTGCGTGCGTGTGTGTGTGCGCGTGTGTGTGGGACAGTCATTTGTACTTTGTAGGCCTTTCTTTTCTTGAAGCCTTCTTTATCTCATAAGTATGTGAACACAGGATTAATGTTGTCGTATGTAAAATAAAGAAATAAAAATATATAACAAGGTGACAGCCAAGAGCCGTCAGCCAATCATGGGAGAGAAAAAGTGAGAGACTCTAAACAAACTAATTCTAAAAAACCTGACACCATTGACAGTAAATTCTATTTTTCTGAGATTGAAGTGTTTAGTACACTTGTAAACAAAATACAAAAGAAAAAAAAAGATTCACACTTATGAATTTGTGTCATATTTTATATGTCTGGCATTTATGGCAATTAATAGACCACAATGTTTAATTTAGAACAAAAAACACTTTTTATTTGGAACATTTCAAATAAATAAATAAATAAATAAATATTGAACAGAAGCCATTTTATTTGGCAAAAACAAATTTTTTTGATACAGGATTTAAGAATCAAAGCTTTTCTGTAAGTCTAAAAAGAACGATCTACATATAAATGTACACCAATACCTGTAAGGAGTTTTTACTGGTATGGCAACGTTATCAAGTTCGTATCTACCCTGTTTGACAAGCTAAGGGATGAAGAAGAAAAAAAGTTTGTGGTAAATGGTTTAAAATAAAACAATGCCCAGATCATGTATTAAACACCAAATAACAGTAGAATGGCTCAAACGAGATATTTTTATTCTCTACAGTATAAAAGTGTAAAATTATTCGACCAGAACATCCAAGGTGGAAAGATATGAGCTGACAAACATGCTCTGAAATTTTCCAGCAGTCACTCACTGTAACTCGTCCACATAAAGAGCCAATATCGAAGAAATTAGAGTAGATGCTTATATAATGTAGTAAATGCATTAATATCCGGTTTGCCTGCTAAATTGCATATTAGTGATATAACTGGTGTGATTACTATTAGTGCACGAATAACCAGAAAACAAAATCCATCTTATTTGCTCATGCACACAATCATCACTTGTGAAGATTAATGACCTCATGAATTCTGCTAAATACCTGGATATCTCAATCCTGGTTGCCTCTACAAGGAGCTTAACACTTGGGTATAGGTTTTATTGAGCTTTCACTAAAAAAAAATGTTAAAAGGATCCTTAGAAATCGATCGATTTCTAAAAATTAACACTTGCACCGTTTCCGCCTACAGGAAGTATGTCACTGTTTGGAGACGCTGGGCTCTCGAGGACAGTGTTTTGAAATCTTGCAAAATGCCGTCATCAAGAACCTGGTGAGTGTAATGCTGCGCTTGGTGGGTTTAAAAATAACTACACACTGTATGGATGGAATTGACAGATTGTTCCTCTGTGCACATCCAGTGTGGGTTGGTGGTGGTGCCGGACTGCACGTGTGCTGCCCTGCTGAGGTGTATCCCTCGGTTGCTGGATCACAGCCTCCTGCCCAACGACACACTCCTCCACTTCTTGGCTGACTGTTGTCTGAGCATGCTCAGTCTGCTGCTGCAACTGGAGCAAAGTGCCCGCAAGAGGTACACACACACACACACACGTACCAGAAATCAAAGACACTAGTTTTGTCGTTTGGAAACATATCTCGGCTACTGGAGAATTAACACCGTATAATAATTAAAAATTAATGGGGGAAAAAAAGGAAGGAAAGTTTTCCCACTCTCTGTGCCTTAACAGAAAAAGAAAAGGCACCCCTACAGAGTCTGTCCAGCTACAAAGCAGCAAATATCTGGTGTTTACGGAGTGCAACTCTCTGGTGACTCTCATCTATAGTTTGAAAGTTAAAGATAGCTTAGCTCAGGTGTAGCTGTACAGGTAAAGAAGGGACGTATAGCGTTACAGTATGTACAGGTAAAGAAGGGACGTATAGCGTTACTGTATGTACAGGTAAAGAAGGGACGTATAGCGTTACTGTCTGTACAGGTAAAGAAGGGACGTATAGCGTTACAGTATGTACAGGTAAAGAAGGGACGTATAGCGTTACTGTATGTACAGGTAAAGAAGGGACGTATAGCGTTACAGTATGTACAGGTAAAGAAGGGACGTATAGCGTTACTGTATGTACAGGTAAAGAAGGGACGTATAGCGTTACTGTCTGTACAGGTAAAGAAGGGACGTATAGCGTTACTGTCTGTACAGGTAAAGAAGGGACGTATAGCGTTACAGTATGTACAGGTAAAGAAGGGACGTATAGCGTTACTGTATGTACAGGTAAAGAAGGGACGTATAGCGTTACTGTATGTACAGGTAAAGAAGGGACGTATAGCGTTACAGTATGTACAGCTAAAGAAGGGACGTATAGCGTTACAGTATGTACAGGTAAAGAAGGGACGTATAGCGTTACAGTATGTACAGGTAAAGAAGGGACGTATAGCGTTACAGTATGTACAGGTAAAGAAGGGACGTATAGCGTTACAGTATGTACAGGTAAAGAAGGGACGTATAGCGTTACTGTATGTACAGCTAAAGAAGGGACGTATAGCGTTACAGTATGTACAGGTAAAGAAGGGACGTATAGCGTTACTGTATGTACAGGTAAAGAAGGGACGTATAGCGTTACTGTATGTACAGGTAAAGAAGGGACGTATAGCGTTACTGTATGTACAGGTAAAGAAGGGACGTATAGCGTTACTGTATGTACAGGTAAAGAAGGGACGTATAGCGTTACAGTATGTACAGGTAAAGAAGGGACGTATAGCGTTACTGTATGTACAGCTAAAGAAGAGACGTATAGCGTTACTGTATGTACAGGTAAAGAAGGGACGTATAGCGTTACAGTATGTACAGGTAAAGAAGGGACGTATAGCGTTACTGTATGTACAGGTAAAGAAGGGACGTATAGCGTTACTGTCTGTACAGGTAAAGAAGGGACGTATAGCGTTACAGTATGTACAGGTAAAGAAGGGACGTATAGCGTTACTGTCTGTACAGGTAAAGAAGGGACGTATAGCGTTACAGTATGTACAGGTAAAGAAGGGACGTATAGCGTTACAGTATGTACAGGTAAAGAAGGGACGTATAGCGTTACTGTCTGTACAGGTAAAGAAGGGACGTATAGCGTTACTGTCTGTACAGGTAAAGAAGGGACGTATAGCGTTACAGTATGTACAGGTAAAGAAGGGACGTATAGCGTTACTGTATGTACAGGTAAAGAAGGGACGTATAGCGTTACTGTCTGTACAGGTAAAGAAGGGACGTATAGCGTTACTGTCTGTACAGGTAAAGAAGGGACGTATAGCGTTACAGTATGTACAGCTAAAGAAGGGACGTATAGCGTTACAGTATGTACAGCTAAAGAAGGGACGTATAGCGTTACTGTATGTACAGCTAAAGAAGGGACGTATAGCGTTACAGTATGTACAGCTAAAGAAGGGACGTATAGCGTTACTGTATGTACAGCTAAAGAAGGGACGTATAGCGTTACTGTATGTACAGGTAAAGAAGGGACGTATAGCGTTACTGTATGTACAGGTAAAGAAGGGACGTATAGCGTTACAGTATGTACAGCTAAAGAAGGGCCGTATAGCGTTACTGTATGTACAGCTAAAGAAGGGACGTATAGCTGAAATGCAAAAACTAGCATAGTGTCATGTTATACAGTTTAAGATCAGCATAGTCAGTAAATTATAAACCTAGTGCATGTTTTAAAAATGGATTTTGTGCCTGTTTTGTAGTGCTCATGTTCAGCACTGTATGTCTTTGATATGTCAAACATGCCTTAATTAGAGGCTTTAAGAATGCTGGCTAAAAATGCATTAGAGTAAAACATAGGAATGTAGAATGAGTACAGTGATCCTGTGAGGCCACACCCCCTACAAGTACTTATTATTATTATTCCATTATTATTTTTTGTATTTTACTGTTTTAATATTTTTTAATGGTCATTTTTTTATTTTTAGTATTTTAAACTTTCTATTTCTGCTTTTAGTCTAGTTTTCGTCCTGTAATAAAATCAGAATTCAGAAATCAGAATCAGAGTTTTTGTGATAAGTTACACCCATAACACAAGAAGTTACACCCCAGCACCAAGTAATTGTATCCCGTTTGCTAGTATTTAAAGGTGGCCTCTAATATTACGAGCGCTCTGCTCAGGGACCGTGGTGCTTCAAGCCCCGGGACTGCCAAGTATTACCACTGTTAAGCCCTTAAGGACTTAACCCTCTATCTGCTCCAGAGATGTTGTCCTATGTCTGACCTCACGCTATGACCCCAACTTTTACTAATGTGACTAAATTAAAGGCTGCTTCTTCTTCATCTCCTTATGTTTGAATAGTTTTGGAATCCCTTAGACATCACTCATCTGTCTGCCCCACAGGGACGCAGTATGGGAGGCCTGTTTTGCAGCGCTGAGTGCAGTGCCACGTCTTTTGCGTCTGGTTCTGCAGTCTCTACGTGTGCGTGACTTGTGCAAGGAGGAGCTTCCCCTGCTAGCACAGATCCTCTCCCTGCTCCTGCAACACACACAGCTCCGCAATCAGGTAGCCGCCAACGGCGCCTTGCTGCAGACCATCGTCCAAGACCTGACGGTAAGCCTGACCATCACAGACGCAAACCCTGTTCTGCGCATGAAAGGACTAACATGCAGAGTTTGAGTAACCTTCTGGGTGATCGAGCAGAAGAATATTAACTTACTGATTGTGGAGGCCATTTTTCTTTAACGATCCACTGTTTACGGTTCTGGTTAAAATGGATCGCTAAAGATGAGCAAGTAGTTTAGTTTTCAACATACGTTATATCAACTAAGGTGTTCGTGTTCTAACCAATTCTATGGGAAATCGATGCGAACTGGTGCTATTCTAATGGTCCATCTGAAATGATCCACACCTCAGAAGCTACCTGCAGTTACAACTCCAATATCTGGACACCTGAGCATCACACCCATATGCTCTTGTTGAACATCCCCTTCCACAGTGTAGCCCACTTTTACTATGTTAATAACCTTGGAGAAAAACTTCCGAGAAGGTTGACCACTAGAATTTTGGCTTTGGGGATGTGTTCATTCAGCCACGAGATTATTAGTGAAGACAGGAAGTGATGCTTGGCGAGAAGGCCTGAGATTCACTCAACGCTGACGCTTACATAGGCTGAAGCTTACATTTTATACAACTGAGCAGTTAAGGGTTAAGGGCCTTGCTCAGGGGCCAAGCAGTTGCAGTTTGGTGGAACCTGGGATTTGAACTTATAGCCTTAAAATGGTTAGGTCAACACCATAACCACTAGGCTACCACATCCCCAGTTTATTTTTATTTATCCCAAAGGTGTAAGGAAACTCAAGTTCTTCCGCTCTAATGTTGGCAATCGTGTCTTCCTGGAGCTCGCTTTGTGCACGTGGGTACGGTCATGTTGGAACAAGTTTGTGCCTCTTAGGGAAACATTAGAGAAACTAATGTTACAGAATACAGAGACATCGTGTACATTTGTTTGATGAACACACTTTTGGCTGTGAAAGTGACTTGTCTACATAGTGAATGTTGTTCATTTTAACCAAAGTTATATTGTTTTCTTTCTCTGCTCATTATCCTCCAAATTTGGGAATTGTTCTTAACAAGCCACACGTCACTTTGTTAGTAGTTTGTCTGTTGTGTGTCTGTGTAGCGACTGCTGTTACTTGTGAATGTTATATATGTATAATAGTTAGCTGTTGTGCATCTGCATAAAAAATGAATGAATTGTAGGTTTGACCATTAAAATCTGAATGTAATCTACTTGCTGCTCTATGTGCTTGTGTGTGTGTTTTCACAGCGCTACCATGGCGGCGAGACTCGAGAGCAGTGGCTATCGGACCTCCTCTACTGCTACAGTGTGACGCTTTCGAGTCACCGTGCCAACATGGCCATGAGGGATATCTATTAACCTCCTGAGCCTAGCTCCGTCTTCTCTCTGCTTTCGTTTCGACCTCTTCGTCTTTCTACATGTGCAAATGTCGCTTTTTATAGTCTACGAGGAAAAATAAACATGTTGGGATAATTAATGAATCTTAGTGTTCTTGATTTCGTTCTGTTTATTAGCACAACAATAAAGTCATGTTTACACAGAATGGATACAATAGAGATACACAAGGAAAGTGCTAATGATGCCTGCTTAGCAACCACTCGACAACCGACGTACCAGGAGTTCTTCATTAATGATGATCAGAAGTCTTCAAACTGCAGTGATTTGGTAAAAAAAAAAAAAAATTCAGTAATTGCTACAAGAAAGACTACTGAATTTTGTTTACGACCAAATGGAAACATCAAAACTATTTGGAAATTGATAACTCAGAGAATCGGGCACATCTGTTAGTGAGGAATTCAGCCTGTGGCTGCAGTCTGACATTGCAGGCCTTTCATTTACTCCTGTAATTAAGGCATTTCTCAGCTTAACCCTAAAGCCCCGGAGGTCTTTGTGGTGGAAGCCTAAAGTTAAAACACTGGCAGCTGCTGTGCAGCACGACTTACAAAAACGTGCATGGTGAGACATCTTTCAGCATTCTGACAACAGTGAAATGTCAACAGTATAAAAAGATTTTACAAAGCTGTATGTATCACACCAGAGCTGTAGAATAAATAACGGCAGTTGATACAAACGTGAATGCATAGCTGGAGTGATATCTTTTCTATCTACAGTTTATAGAATTATTTATAATATATAATACATGCATACAAATGGGGGACAAATTAAAGCCAAAAAAGTTAGAATTGGTGTCAAAATATTGGTGATAATGCTGATGCCCTTAACATTTATCTCATTTATCTCAATTGATCTAGTCCAGCACCTTAAAGGGCAGTGACAGCTCGGTGGTTAAGCTGTGAATGCTCGGTTACTATGAGTGTGGATTTTGCACTTTAGGGGTTTGACAGAGCACTGTGTTAAACATAGCTCCAAAATGTCCCATAAGTGTTTAGTTATGTGGAGATCGTCCATCAAGTGGCTGAAGATCGTCCATCAATTTTCTGTACAGTGTTGTGGGGAGCCTGGAGTAGAGGGCTGCATTGGGATTGGGCTCCCGCGGGAGCGGGCGGTTTCACCTTTGCCCTGGGCGGGAATGGGTGGTCAGAAAATTTAGCGGGAGATCCACGGGACCCGGTGGGATTTGGCGTGTAGCCTAATAATAAGAATGACGTTGAGAAGAAGATTAGTATTAGCATTAGTATTAATTTATCTTATTTAAATGCAATCATGTTTAATTCTGGACATTAGCCTGAACTAATAATGTGTCTGATCATTTGTATACAATCAAAATTTTCACAAGCTCTCAAGAAAAAATCCGCGGGAGTGGACACAAACATTGCGGGTATGGGCAGGAGTGGAACACACAGCTTGCAGGCGGTCCTGGGCAGAAATTCAGCGGGAGCGGGTGGGTGCGCAGTCACGGGTAAAAACAGTCACGCGCAGGGCTCTAGCCTGGAGTCTATTCCAGTGGACCCCCTGGACATGGTGCCTACCATTCATCGATGAGCACAATCACACACATACACAATAGTTTACACACTACAGACAATTTAGAAATGTCAATCAGCCTACAACGCATGTCTTTGGAGAAGGGGATGTGACCGGAGTACCTGGAGGAAACCCCGGAGGCACAGGGAGACCATGCAAACTCCACACTCAGAATTTAGCCAGAATACAACTGAGCAGTTCTCGACTAAGGGTCTTGTTATAGGACCCAACAGGGGCAGCCTGGTAAATTTCCGTTCCTCATCAAGCCAGATCACACACCCTGTGGATGGGGCGGAGTCACCCTGGATGAGACCACGCCCACCAGGCTAATCGTGTGTATTTATGTAAAGCTGAGCACACGCATCACATAGAGAAAAGGAAGAGTTTTTACAGGCTGTACACTGCTTTTGCCTTTAATTTGTCACCCTTCTGTATATAGAAGTATCAGTCACATGACACATTTTACAAGATCCTAAAGCTACGTTCACACAACAACGATTTCTGGTTGCCATAGTAATAACGATATAAAAATGGAAATGTCAGTAGGTGGTGCTACTTGCATTCCACATTACAACAAATCAGTTTTCTTGCTGCTATAATGAAACATTCTGGAGGGAGTTTTAGTGTTTATGTCTGTATAAAGTTCAGCAGTGTGTATCTGCATCATATCGTATAAGAGGAAGGAGAAGCATTGTGTGTTCTTCAGTCTCACCGCTAGTCGCCGAAAGAAGCCGATCCATATTTGCATAAACTTTGCATAACCACCGGGCACGCCCACACCTAGTCGCCAACGGTTACTGCTGCTCTTATCTTAAATGAACAATCTCTGGTCGGTTTATCATTGTGAGTCTCACGCTGTATGTGTGAGCACAGCATTACAGGTTGAACACAGAAACAATAATGACAAATTAAAGCATCTTGTAGGACAAAGAAACCGACACAACCGAAAATCTTACACTTGTATCTAGATTGCATCATATTAGCACTCCAGTGCAGTTGGCCTTGTTATGTCAGGTGTATGCCACCCATATGACAGGTGCATAAGCAGTTGATGACAGGATAAAAGGTCATCTCATGCATATGTAGCGTTTGTGGGTTTAAACTTTGACCTGGATGGCATGATATCCTTCAGGACCTCACCGGTGTCTTAAGTTCCTGAACCCTGTCAGTTTCCAGGCAGAACATATACAAGTAAGCAAACGACTGTGTGTGTGTGTGTGTGTGTGTGTGTGTGTGTGTGTGTGTGTGTGTGTGTGTGTGTGTGTGTGTGTGTGTGAGAGAGAGTGTTTTCTGTCTGTTGGTTTGAATCAATGAAGCTGTTTATTGTCTATGGTCCAGTCATCGGTTATGAACTAGAGCGTACGCGGAGATTGTGTCAGTTCTTGGTTCTACTCTGGCTGCTGGCACTCTGAGGACGCAGGTGATAAGAGTACTGCTTTGCTTGATTCAGAGAGTCCAGTAAGTGCACACACTCCACACCACTCACTGAGGAAACACACACATGCAACACAAGTTAACACAAAACACGGCCATTTTAACGCAAACGTTCTTCAGATCCTGTTACAGATAAAGTCTCCTGCACTCACAAATAAAGTGACCAATCTTTTCCTTGTCGCTTGGCCTGTACCACCAAGTACCATATATCGTTAATATTCAGAACCTTTCTCCTAGAAACATAAATATAGTATATTTGAAGATAGTCTGAGGTACATCGTTGGCCCATAAGGAACTATGCTGTATGCATTTAAGTAAATTATATCACATCATATTCACCTTCCCAGGGGTTCATCAATTAATCCCTGGTGGTACAGATGGGTACCTTTTGTTTCTGCGAGTGTGTATATAGTTCGCAGATCAGCCAAGACTGTGATCCAGTCTAAAGTGATAAACTTAGAATATATTGTATTTGGCTTTTAAAGAAAATATTTAAAAAAAAAAAAATTATCACTGTCTTCTTAACTGAAGCTGTCAATAAAAGAAAAGATGATAACTATAAAACTATCACATACTCTGTGTGTGTGTGTGTGTGTGTGTGTGTGTGTGTGTGTGTGTGTGTGTGTGTGTGTGTGTGTGAGAGAAAAAAAAACAAGAGGCTGATTTTTATCTGTGGAAATTTTACTGCACTGCTGGATGAATTTGCCTTTTGTAATGTGCACTTGTAGAATTTTATACACTTTGTTCTGTGTTTATTGTGCACTTACATTGTTTGTTGGGCTTAAGGGACAAGTCGTGCAGTAGTTGACTGTGTGTGTTGAGGGCAGACACAGCTCTCACAGAGCGCCCCCTTTTGGCTTGGGCTCCTCCTATACAGAAAGTATAGATTTCTGATTACTTTTTTTAACTATCACAAACGCACTTACACAATGACACGTGATGCTGAACAGCGATGAACGGACAAGCTTCAGATTTAGGCTGCAGGAGTGTGTGTGTCCAATGTGACTGCGAGGCAGAGTTGCAGAATGCGGGGTGTGTGTGTGTGTGTGTGTGTGTGTGTGTGTACAAGGAGACAGCTCGACATTCCACCTGACAGCGCTGAACTTTTCAAAGCAGCACAACTGTCAGGGAGGTGTGCGCGAGTGTGTGAGTGTGTAAGTGTGTGTATGTGTGTCTTTCTCTCTACCTTGCTCAGCCATCATCACCTGTTCATGTCTTTGAAGGTCGGTTGTGTTACACCGGGTCGAAACTGCAGCTTATCTCATGATATGAAAGCATGTGTGAGATTATGAAATGGAGGAATGTCACCTAAAATGATGACACCTGGGCTGCTATTTATGGTACGTCTGTAAAGGAATTAAACTGAGCCTAAGATGTCCATATTGATATTGAAAGTACATGAAGCGAGAGATGTTATTCATTAAAACGTTGAAGTGTAGCATTGTGTCTTATGAACAATAAAGCAGGGCTCAAATGTCAGTTTCAGAAAAAAAAATTGATTTATGTCACCACAATTTACACAGCGATTAAAGGGAAAAAAAACAAAACAAACAGAAAACTAATTTATTTCGTTAACAGATTTAGAAGTGTGAAAGCTTTTGTGGATGATGCACAACTCGTGTCACAAACGTCCTTCCACAACTAAAATTGTAATAGCATTGTTTTACCACAGAGGCTGAAATTACGGACTCTTTACGTCCATCTGGTCGTTAGCCAAACCATCCATGCTACCATTCATAGAATAACAGAATTCAATTAATGTTTTATAGACTTTTCTTTTTATTCTTCCACTCACCATAAATACTTTGTAGCACTGAGCTTTTCTTTGCTGCTGCTTTAGCGGGAGGTGACTGTGCTTTAGAAAGGACTTTCTTACGACTGTTATCCATGTGGACTGGTCGCTCCCATAAAAACTGAATCAGAAGAGCGGTGACTTCAGCAGGCTCAGGCCTTTTAATTCTACCACACAGCAGTTCTTTTAGGCGTCTCCGAATGCAGAATCTAGACAACAGCGTTTGGGGGAATAAATATACATCGTGTTAAAACTCATCCTAGGCACATTCTGAAGGAGGGAATATACAAACAACACCAAAATGTATGTGTTGTAATGTTCTCAGTCAGTCAGGAAAGGAAGGAAGGAAGGAAGAGAGGAAGGAAGGAAGAGAGGAAGGGAGGGAGGGAGGAAGGGAGGGAGGAAGGGAGGGAGGAAGGGAGGGAGGAAGAGAGGAAGGAAGGAAGAGAGGAAGGGAGGGAGGGAGGAAGGGAGGGAGGAAGGGAGGGAGGGAGGGAGGGAGGGAGGGAGGGAGGAAGGAAGGGAGGGAGGGAGGGAGGAAGGAAGGGAGGGAGGGATGAAGGGAGGGAGAGAGGGAGGAAGGAAGGGAGGGAGGGAGGAAGGGAGTGAAGGATGAAGGAAGGGAGGGAGGGAGGAAGGGAGGGAGGGAAGGAGAGGGAGGGAGGGAGGGAGGGAAGTAGGGAGGGAGGAAGTAGGGGAGGGAGGGAGGGAGGAAGTAGGGGAGGGAGGGAGGGAGGAAGTAGGGGGGGAGGGAGGGAGGGAGGGAGGAAGTAGGGGAGGGAGGGAGGGAGGGAGGGAGGAAGGAGGAAGGAGGGAGGGAGGGAGGGAGGGGAGGGAGGAAGTAGGGGAGGGAGGGAGGGAGGGAGGGAGGGGGAAGTAGGGGAGGGAGGGAGGGAGGGAGGGAGGGAGGAAGTAGGGGAGGGAGGGAGGGAGGAAGTAGGGGAGGGAGAGGGAGGGAGGGAGGGAGGGAGGAGGAGGGAGGGGAGGGAGGGAGGGAGGGAGGGAGGGAGGGAGGGAGGGAGGGAGGGAGGAAGTAGGGGAGGGAGGGAGGGAGGAAGGAAGTAGGGGAGGGAGGGAGAGAGGAAGGGAGAGAGGAAGTAGGGGAGGGAGGAGGAGAGGAGGAGGGAGAGAGGAAGTAGGGGAGGGAGGGAGGGAGGAAGGGAGAGAGGGAGGGAGGGAGGAAGGGAGAGAGGGAGGGAGGGAGGAAGGGAGAGAGGGAGGTAGGGAAGGGAGGGAAGGGAGGAGAGGAGGAGGGAGGGAGAAGGGATGAGAGGAGGGAGGGAAGGAAGGGAGAGAGGGAGGGAGGGAGGAAGGGAGAGAGGGAGGGAGGGAGGGAGGAAGGAAGGGAGAGAGGGAGGGAGGAAGGAGGGAGAGAGGGAGGGGAGAGAGGAAGGGAGGAGGAAGGAAGGGAGAGAGGGAGGAGGGAGAGAGGGAGGGAGGTAGGGAGAGAGGGAGGAAGGAAGGGAGAGAGGGAGGGAGGGAGGGAGAGAGGGAGGGCGGGAGGGGAGGGAGGAGGAGAGAGATGGAGGGAGGGAGAGAGGGAGAGAGGGAGGGAGAGAGGGAGGGAGAGAGAGAAAGGGAGAGAGGGAGGGAGGGAGAGAAAGGGAGAGAGAGGGGGGAGAGAGAGGGAGGGAGGAGAGGGAGGGGGGAGAGAGGGAGAGGGAGGGAGAGAGAGAAAGGGAGAGAGGGAGGGAGGGAGAGAAAGGGAGAGAGAGGGGGGGGAGAGAGGGAGGGAGGAGAGGGAGGGGGGAGAGAGGGAAAGGGAGAGAGGGAGGGAGGGAGGGAGGAAGGGAGGAGAGTGGGAGGGAAAGGGAGAGAGGGAGGGAGGGAGGAGGGAGAGAGGGAGGGAGGGAGGGAGAGAGAGTGAGGAGGGAGAGAGGGAGGGAGAGAGGGAGAGGGAGGGAGAGAGGGAGGGAGGGAGGGAGGGAGGGAGAGAGGGAGGGAGAGAGGGAGGGAGGGAGGGAGGGAGAGTGAGTGAGAGAGGGAGGGAGGGAGAAAGAGGGAGGGAGGAGGGAGGGAGAGTAGGGAGGGAGGGAGGGAGAGAGGGAAGTAGAGGGAGGGAGGGAGGGAGAGAGGAGGTAGGGGAGGGGAGGAGGGGAGGGAGGGAGGGAGGGAGGAAGTAGGGGAGGGAGGGAGGAAGGGAGAGAGAGGGAGGGAGGGAGGAAGGGAGAGAGGGAGGGAGGAAGGGAGAGAGGGAGGAAGGAAGGGAGAGAGGGAGGAAGGAAGGGAGAGAGGAAGGGAGAGAGGGAGGGAGGGAGGGAGGGAGGGAGGAAGTTAATTTTCAGTAAGGATACAGCTGGATAGAGCTTCGGATGTTGCCATGCCAACACAAAGACAGACAGACAGACAGACGGCACACAGTAAGCGTAGCAACAGTTTCAATGAAACAGACTAATTCTAATATTTTAATTAGCAAACACAAACACACACACACACACACACACACACACACACACACACACACACACACACACACACACACACACACACACGGCATGATACAAACCGTTAAAATATCCCTGTGCTGTCATACATCGCATCACCGCCACTTATCCATCGAATTAGTGGTCTGGAGCTAATTGTTGTATAATCTGGCACCTACTGAGCCGGCATTCCTGACATTTTCTGGAGTGTAGAGGCGATGTAAGAAAGACACCTTCCACCGGCTGACCTGTGACTGATCCTCGAACTAACAACCAGCCTGCTTCAGATGAGTGAACTACCGAGGATGGACTGGACTGTTTCAGGAGATCAGCAAGATCAAATCAAGCAGTTAAAATGACATGAGCAGGGCTGGATACTTATCGAACATTTTAGAGAACTAAATACTCGATCAAGAATCAAAGCTCAATCAAGTCTCACTTTATGGAATAAAGTTATAACATCCTGAAAGGGTATATAGGGATCTGCTGAGACAAGGAGGAGGTGTAGAAGGAGATCAGGAGGTGCTCCATGGACATGCTTGGCTTTTTGTTTGTCAAGACTTTCGGTTTTAAAACCCTGAGAACTTTGAGATCTTCTTTGGCCGAAGTAGTTCCATGATATATTCAGTCAACTTAATAGTTTCAAACAGTTTACATGACAGACTCGAGTTGGAGAGAGATGGAGAGATTTGAAAGTATGGAGAGATTTGAAAGTAAAGTCCGAAGCAGACAAAAGCAAGAGGACAAAACATCCAAAAGGTCATACATTACACATCATATTTATATTACTCATTTTAGTACATATTTTTTTTTCCTGATAATCAGTTAGCTTCAAAATGTATAACTAGGAATCATATCTTAAATGTGAATCATGATCTCAGAGCAACTCTGAGCAAGGAAAATACAACAATGTTTATTGTAGAGAGGAGGCGGGGCTTAACCCGTTGCTAGCCATGACACGTTCTTTTGAAGACTGTGATTGGTTGTCCCATAATAAAAAGGAGTCTATTAAAATAATAATATGGTCTAATAAAAATATGGTCTATTATAAGCCTTTATTATGTCTCTATGTTCAGATATTTGAGGCTATATCGTGTAGGGATTCCGTTCG
Source organism: Tachysurus fulvidraco (assembly GCF_022655615.1). NCBI lineage: Eukaryota > Metazoa > Chordata > Actinopteri > Siluriformes > Bagridae > Tachysurus > Tachysurus fulvidraco. Next base: position 6,826,158 of record NC_062542.1, read on the forward strand.
TGACCGATCATATTAGAGCTTCATATTACATAAATGTTATAAATGTAATGTGAATGTTATTATCTCCTATACAGTGCAGAAAAATTATATTTAGATTTATTTTATTATTATTTCTGCTTCTATGTCATTTCGACTCTGTTTCTGAGATGTTAGCATATCGCTAGACGCCATATCTGCAGAATATATAGGGGAGAGTGGGGTAAGTTGAGCCAGTTTTTACTTATGTGGATCTCCAGGCAAGGGAAATTTAGACAGAATTACAATGAAGACCTCTACTGTTAATTTGCGATGTTGCCAATCAACTGAAAATATAAGAATGCACCTATGACAAAGAACCTTGAAAATATGACCTCAGAAAAAAGTGTGTTCATGTGACTCAACTTACCCCAGTAAGTTGATCCCAGTCAGTGGGTAAATTGAACCATTTGGGGGTAAATTGACCATCCTATATTTTAAGTTTTAATGCAAGTATAATACAAAAAAACCTTTTAAAAAGTCATTAACCTTACACTCACCTTTCCAAACAATGCTATTTTTAAAGCTACCTCAAACAACACAAAACAAACCAGTTAAAGTTGAATTAGAGTTTAACAAGCAAATTAAAAAGCAAAAAAATGTTTTTGTGGGGAAAAAACCACTTATCTCTTGTCCCATGTGCTTTCTAAACTTCACGACAAATTTGAAATGATGGAGTCCTTCAAAATGTATTGTCACATGACACCAAATTTGCATAGTCTCCTAGAAACAGGGGGTGGGTCAACTTACCCACTGGGTCATCTTACCCCACTCTCCCCTACGTATATATCTGTATTATGGCTGACCCTGTACTCTGACCCTGACCTTCAAAGTTGGGATATGCGAAGAAAAGTACTTCACTGTGTTGTAATGTATATGTGACAAAACTAAATGCTTCTATTCTATTCACACATCACGCATTTTACTTTTACATTCAAGTCTATACCATGTTCAGTCTCATCGTGAGCCTTAACTGGAAACGAGCCTGTTTTTGTGTGTGTTGATTCCCATTCAGTGGCGCAATAGGTCACCCAGACAATGCTACTGTGTGTAAATTAAAGCTAATGTTGATGTGGCAGCTTTTTGTCTGAGCTGTTAAAATCAAAAGCAGCTCTAGTACTCAATTAGGAAACAGTGAGTTTACAGCCTTACAAATTCATACGTTAACAGTTCAAGCATGCATATATACGAGTCCCACATGCATGATGGGTATAAATCGGAAGTCATACGTCCCCCGAGGTTCGACACCTAACCGATAGTGTACGTTATATCGGATGACGAGGTAAGTGACAGACAAGCTGCATTTTTTTTGGCCCACGAACAATGAAAACGTCTGAATGAAAATTTCAGCTGTTTATGGTGCAATAGTCAAAACGACTTAATAGCATGGTACACAGTTTACCGCAACATCCCTAGTGTTCATCAAAGAAACCCAGCTTTTTTTAAGAGTCCATGTGTGTTTTTGTGTTATTAAGGGAGTCTCTGTAACCCATTATTTTGATAAAGCCATTAGCAAAGTACAGCTTAGCTCAGCAGCATGAACTTTTAGCCGCTCTTAACCAAACTATTCTCCACATACACACTCACACACACGCCATACCAAGCCAAAAACTCCCCCAGTGAAGTGTTAGTGTGCAGGTGGGCAGAGCGCCAGACCGCAGTCAGAGCGGCCACATGTGGGCGACATATGGGCACTACCATTATACCCACCGTCTCCATGCAGCGTTATTTTTCTGTGTTAGATCTTTCAACTGTCGCTGTTTAACTTTCATTAAAGTTTATAGACAGATTGTGTATAAACAAATATGGAAATAAAATGTTAGTACCTCCTCCACGCTGTCTGTATTACTCTCGCTGCTTGATTCCTTCTTCGCAGACTCTTTCTTCTGTGCTCCTTTTCTTTTTCCGTTCGTTTTTCCTTTTCGACCTCTTTGCACCAACCTCTCTCTCTTTCTCTTTCTGAAAAGGGTTCTGCCTCTCTTTCAGTCCTCGAGCTCTTCTCCTCCTCTCTCTCGGTCCTTCGCTCCTTCCCGGTCCTGGACCTGGCCTGCTTCTCCATTTCTCTCTCGGCCCTGGAGTCTCTCGTTCTGCTCTTCTCCCGTCCTGCTTGCATAGGAACCGAGATGAAGGTGTTGGATTTATCGACAGCTACGGGAAGGGACGCCACAGCTGGATGGCTTGTCTTGGACTCTGTGTTGAATTAGGACCAAAACATTTTGTGGTTGAAGATAACACCTCAGAGAGCAAACATGATATCACCAATTACTTTGTAGAGAGAAAGTTAGATCGATATATTCTCATCTATGAATATATTGCCCATACTAGGCAAGGTAAAAACTAGAAAATTCTTAAAGCGCTGAGTGTCTGCTTTCCTCTGAGCCATTAATGTCCCACACTCTCTGGGGTCCCACCACTGTGGAGTTTGACATTCATTCATTCATTCATTTTCTACCGCTTATCCGAACTACTCAGGTCACGGGGAGCCTGTGCCTATCTCAGGCGTCATTGGGCATCGAGGCAGGATACACCCCGGATGGAGTGCCAACCCATCGCAGGGCACACACACTCTTATTCACTCACACACTACGGACAATTTTCCAGAGATTATTTTGCCAACCCTGGAGGTGTGAGGCAAACGAGCTAACCACTAAGCCACCGTGCCCCCGGTGTTTGACATGATAAAGAAATTCAATACTGAACACATCCCCAAAACATGTAGAAATTCCATGAAGCCCAACCTGGAGTGCGACCTGAAGTCCTGGGTCTTGAATGAGCAGTGTGTGTGTGTCTGGCACTGCCCGGTCTGCTGGACCCTGCTGGAGAATGACGCTCTGGCCTTGCTACACACTCCTCAGACGTATACACACCGCTCACACACACATCTGTTCTTGTGTCTGATCTGTTGGTGCTCTGAGAGGTGATGGGCAGATTTAAAGCAGACAGCTGTGAGGTGTCTGGACTTTCAGCCCTGTGCTCTGAAAGCAAGTAGGTTATAAATGTTAAGTTGGTTAAATACACAGAAACAAAGTTGGATATATTGTGAGTGTAATGTATCCCATCAGAGAGTAATGTATCCCATCAGAGAGTAATGTATCCCATCAGAGAGTAATGTATCCCATCAGCTCACCTGGCTCTTTTGGCTTTTTGGGCTTTTTCTCGGTCCTGTCATGTGACTGGCTTCGAAGCGCCTTTGATGATTTTCGATGTTTGTAACCTTTAGGCTTCATGTCTTTCATCTCGCCGCTGAGTTCGGTAGAAGCCAACGGTGGCCTCTCACTTCCAACCTCGACCAATGAGATCTTGGGATGCTGTTCTCCGGCCAATGAGAGCTGCTGTTCGGCTTCACGCCTGCGCTCCTCTTCCCTCTTCCTACAAATACACAGGGACATCAGATCAATGTATATGAATATATCCATATAAATAGAGCTGTTTAAATAAAAAAAAATCTTAATAATAATAATAATAATAATAATAATAATAATAATAATAATAATAATAATAATTAAAAAAATCATATTTTGATGCTTCAGTATCTAAAAAATAATAAGACAAGGGTTTCTTAAATTATGGCTTACTCTACACACAGCGTTGTTAAATTCTCAAATCTCGATAAGCTTTCTAGTTAAAATCAAGTGGGTTTTTTTTTAAAGAGGAAAAAAGAAAGAGAGACTGATAAGGG